>NC_056737.1:865767698-865985198 GCF_019279795.1 Protopterus annectens | reverse complement strand
AGATACCGAAGCCACTCTTGGTGGTGAATCTCAAAATGTAGACAGGTCTGCCTCCTCTCAAGGTGTCTTCAGACCTTTCTCTTCTTTTTCCATCAAGGCTTTCACTAAGTCTAAAGCAGCCATGCATTCTAAGAGACAAGCTACACAGGGCCCATCTCCAGGCCCCATGCCTAAAAAACAGATGCTTAAAATGGCTGAGGATTTAATTACTCTTATCAGGGGTTCTCAACCCCTCCCGGACAAAAGGCCCAGAGTGGAGGAAGAATCTCCCTCCTCTTATCAGGCCTCCATTATATCAGAGCACTCTGATGAACAAGAACATTCTTACTCCCCTTTTGAAGATTCTGATGCAGAGGAGTCCATTCCCTCTGTATCCCCCCCAGAGGATTACTCATTTGGGGAAACCTTGCATACCTTAAGGGAACACTTCCACTGGGAAGGCCAAGAGTACTCAGATTCCAAGAAAAGGCTTAGGGATTTTCTCTTGCTACCTCAGCACAGGCCTCTGGCTATACCTCCTGTCTTGGACATACTAGATGATGTGTACTCGGAGGCCTGCCTTAACCCGGATTCTTTACCTCCAGCCCCAGTCAAGCCTGACAGGTACTACTGGGTTCCTGACTCACACCAATTTTTATACAAAAGCCATGCGGCTGACCCAGAAACTATCTCACAGGGCCCCAAGGGAATTAAGGCCTCCACTGCTAAAAATCCAAAAAAAATCCAGAGATTACTACATTCCTTGGACATCCACAGACAACTGCGTTATTATTTGGACAGAACAAAGCCTTTCAGAAAATCAGAACAGCTCTTTGTGTCCTATGCTATAGGAGCTCAAGGGAAGCCAATTTCCAAACAGACAATCTCAAAATGGATAGCCCACTGCATACGCTTTTGTTATTCTTTTCATGGCAAAACTGTACCTACAGGCATCAGATCTCACTCCACAAGGGCCACGGCTACCTCTGCAGCTTTCCTCAGAGGAGTTCCTACCAAAGATATTTTGGAAGCAGCCACTTGGAGTTCTGTGCATACCTTCTCCAAACACTACCACCTTCCATTATACTCCAAATCTAGAGCAGGCTTTGCCACTGCAGTCTTGCAGGGCATCCTGGCTCCTCCTAGTTCCACCTAGTGCCTACCACCCCTTTCTTAGCTTTGGGATTCTACCCATCTGTTATGACTGCAGCTGTATGCACGATGAACATAGTACAGTTTTGTACCTACCATAAATGTAGATGTTCGAGTGCTAATACAGCTGCAGTCCAGGTTTCCCTCCCTCCTTCCCCTCTTGGGACAGGCCTATTGGCTAACACCTCCTCATACAACCTGATTGGGGTATTCATTTATGGTGTATTTGATTGCACTACTGTATTTTGATTATATGGCATTGCTTTATTACACAAATTTATGTATTGCCTTCCTTCTGAGGGCACCTGACATCTGGGGCAAGAAAAACTGAAGAAAATGGCGTCGGCTGGTTCTTTTATACCCCTGTCGCACTGATGTCAGGGAAGAAGTGACAACAACCGACGCTGGACCTAGACTTTGGAATTCGGCCGACCGAGGACCCGCCTGACGGCAGGAGAACCCATCTGTTACGACTGCAGCTGTATTAGCACTCGAACATCTACATTTATGGTAGGTACAAAACTGTACTTTGTGGTGACAGGCCTGGGACCACCATCGACCCCCCCCCCCCCCCCAGAATAAGTCATAATGACACTGTACATACTCGCACATCAGGAAGACTGAGAAAGGGACATGTTGCGAGATAGAGCTGAGCTGACATCCATCAGTCATTTTCATTTGCCAAAGTCATTACAGCAGTGTTTTGCAGAGAGGTGGAAAACACTGCTACAGCTGCTGGAACTGTTTCAGTACGTGTGTGTCATGAAGTATGTACATGCCTGAATGATGTGGGGTAGTTGCAATGGAGAACAGATGAGTAGGAGTGCCGGATCGCTTATCAGCGTACAGTTCTCCCTAATTTTGGCTTATACTTTTGTTCTGACATACTACAATCCATAATGCTTTTTGAAAAAGGTGTTGGATTCTCATGAACAAATAATGACATTCATTGCAATTGAAAATGAATGCTAATTCATGTAGTCTTATTTTGTGAGCTTACTAAATCAGTATTGTTATTTTCAAAAGTATTTGATTTCGAAGCTTTCTCCACAAGTCTATTGCTTAGAGGATGAGAGAGATGCTTCAACTATACAATGAAGACAAACTACATAAAGCAATAGTAACAGAATGTACAAAGTAAAATCAGAGGCTTTGGAGGTCATTGTTAAGAACTGTTTAATTGTTATGTAAAGCTTGGCATTAAATACCATAGTTCAAAGTTATGCTATAAAAGAATAACTGTGCAAAGATAACCACATGAGCAGCCAGAATACAATTCAAATTAAATATTTTACTGTGCACATTTTAACAAATGATAAATGGCTAGTTGGCCTAAACTCTAGATTGGTGTTTTTTTTTTTTTGTTAAGAAGTAATTCCTGGGAAGTGCTATTCAGAATTGAAGAAACCTTGGATCGAACAGTTTAATGGCACACCAGGTTGTGATTTGTTTGATGTCTGTTCTCATGCAAGGTTGACAAATTAGTTGAATCTAGCCAAGTTGAAAATAAGAGACTTTTGGTCATTGAAGGATGGGAGATGGGAGATGGGAGGAGTAACTTGGCCAGGAGTTGAAACTTGCTGCAAAACTTCTCTTTGTAAAAATCTATTTTTACCTTAGTAAGTTGTTGAAATTTTTTCAAGCTTCTTTCAGAGAATGTGTAGGACACAGTAGGAACAATATTTGTAATACTCAGTACAAACCAGTCAATGACGCATGCTCTGCAGACTCTCAGACTTGGCAATTTTTTCAGGTGTTCCATTCTAAGTGAATGGAAATGTAGTCTGACAAGAAGCATTACGGCTACTTATTCCCACAATGTGTATTCTTATAGTGCATTATCAGACAGATTTAACTTTCCAAATGAATCAGGATGTCTGCCCTCATGGCAGACAAGGATAAAAAAAAAGTAAAATTAGGAATGAGCACATATTTTGCTGCAGGCAGCTTTGGGAGGTGCAGTAATTCATGGCAAAATGAAAAATATGTTTTTTTTTTTTTTTTTGCATTGTTTGCCTGTAGTGTTTTTTTAAGTATTTGAGCTACATATTTAGGGCTGTGCATTAAAACACAGGGAAGATGTTGGGTTTTTAGTGTTTAATCTATGTAAAAGTTAACACTCTGCACCCATGCTAACTAAGAACGTAGAAGTTTGCTCAGATCTTTATTTGAATTTTAACTTTAAGGTCTTGAGGAGAAAATCTTATACCCATTATGTTATCTCATTCTCATTTTCTGCACGTAAGTAGGGCTTTGTGTATCTGGTGCTGCATTTCCTAAAATTCCAGTTTTAGATTCTAAATTACAAACAAATGTGATAGTTATTGTGGCCTGAAGAAGTTCCAAGTAGGGACGAAAAACTTGGTGATTCTGTTATTGTGTTTAGCTGTTTGATTATTTTCGTTTGGGTAGTTTCTATTTTGAATTAAAGTATTATATTTTATATTTCTGTGACTCCTTGGTTTGTGGTGGTGAACAATTCCTGGTTACTAATAAATAAATAAAAACGGAGCAAGGGTGACACAGAGGCACACAAAACCAAGTCCAATCTTCCTTAGTATATATCCAAAGCTTTAATAGATTACTGCAGGTCGGATAAGCGCTTTCACTCATATGACAGAGCTTCTTCAGATCACATTACAAAGACCATCATACATAGAGGCTATATATAAGTAAAATACAGTCTCCATCAACCTATCAAATACAACAATTCACTCATATATTATTAAACATATAAATGTAAAGAACACAATCCTAATGTCTGTATAAGAATAAAAATATATATGTATATACATATAAGAAATATATATAATATAAAAAATATATGAAAAATGTGTATAAAACAACATCACAGATAAAACCTTGATACAATTGCTGCATTTAGCATTTCACGTTCCTGCGTTTCTTTAGTATGGGCTTAATAGAGGCTCTCTCATTAAGTCCAGAGCCCCTATCTGCTCTCAATCTAACTATCCATCTACTCTCTCTACTTTCTGTATGATTCCTAATATCACCCCCACGTATATTAGGCTTAATGGTTTCGAGAGCTCTGAATAGAAAGTAGTGTTCAGTTCCAGCTTGAGTCACATGTTTGGCTAAAGCATTATGTGTAGAGGCTTTCCTAATGTGATAGAGATGTTCACGTATCCTATCTCTAAAGCGACGGTTCGTTTTTCCAACGTAAAATGCATTACATACCTGACATACTGCCAAATAAACTATATGAATAGTTTCACAAGTAACATCAGCCTGTGTACTAAAGCTGGTATGTAAGTCAGGGTGTTGGAAATGGATGTTACTATCAATGGAACTACATTAGTTACAATGTCCACATGGTTTGGTGTACTTGGAATCCATGGACTGCTCTTCTGTCTTCGAATAACAGAGCATCCTCCTTAAATTAAGTTTATTCCTGTAAAGGAATGAAGGTTTAGTACCCACAATTTTGCCAATAAACTCATCAGTGCAAAGAATAGGCCAATGTCTGGTAACTATGTTCCTAATAGCTGAACAGTCAGTACTATATGGTAGAGATATTCTAACTCGAGATAGACCCTCGTCTCTGCCTCTCTTTACTCTATCACTTTCAACATTGACGGCCGGTCCAGAATACGGAGCAGCCCTGTTATGTCTGAGCTCATTAATATCTGCAAGGTTGAAATCAACCTCTTGTGAACCATAACCACGTTCCTCTAACCTCAATTTCAAGTCATCCACTTCTGTCAAAAAACCTACTTCAGTGGCATTTAGTCGAGAAGTTCTCATCCCTTGGCCTCTGATGATATTTCTGAAAATGTGTTGCGGGTGCATACTATCACGCATTAATAATGTATTGAAATGACACGGTTTCCTGTAAACCCCTGTGTTAATCAAGCCGCAGTCTAACTTCTGAACATATAGGTCAAGGAACTCTATCCTGAGTCTAGAGTAATTCATACTGAAATTAAGGTATCCTGTAAGCTGATTTATAGTATCATGGAATGTATTCAATTCATCAACATTACCTTTCCATAAAACAAAAACGTCATCAACAAAACGTCTATAGAATGCCACTTGCTGTTGGAACATATCTAGGTTGAACAAGACCTCAAGTTCCCAATGCGCCAAGAACATGTTGGCGTAGCTATTGGCACAAGGTGTGCCCATAGCTACGCCACCTCGTTGCTGGTAGAACATGTTCCCAAATGTAAAGAAATTATTCTCTAAAATCAGTTCAAGAAAGTGAGTAATAAGATCAATCTGAACTGGTGTATAGTTACTATGTGACAGAAGGTAGTCAGGAATGTAGGTTAGCCCCACCTCGTTTGGAAGGACGGTAAATAAAGACTGTATATCAAATGTTACGAAGATTAAACTAGTAGAGTCCTGGATATCTCCTAGACAATCATATAAGTCTGATAGAAACTGTCTCGAATCCTTAAGTACTACTCTGTTATCATTTAGTACGGGTCGTAGATGTATCTCGACATAAACAGACATGTGTTCAGTGACCCAACCTTGCCCCGATACTATAGGTCTCATCGGGGGGTCTATAGGATCTTTATGAATTTTGGGAAGCCCTTGTATTATTGGGACAAGGGGAGTTCTGATGGTTAAATACTCATATAATTCTTGGTCCAAAATACCTCCTTTAAACATATCCAACAATGTGTTGCTAACATATGTGATAGTGGTTCGTACTAATTGTTCATTAACCATTATATAAAAACTATCACTCAATAATGTAGCCATAGCATCATGGTATTTATCAGTGTCCATTATAACTATCCGGCCACCTTTATCAGCTGGTCTTATTATTACAGAGTGTAAGGATTGGAGATTATGTAGACTTTCCTTTTCCGCAACGCTCAAATTGCCTCTCCTCCTATATTTGATGGTACGAAAATATTCATACAGATCATCTTCTGTCAATTTCAAGTATGCCTCAACTAACGGGTGGTTAGGAGGTACAAAATCACTCAATTTCTTAAATCTAGGTGGCTCATTGGATCTATTAGATACCAGTTCACATCCATTATTATCATGAAATATTAATTTAAGCATTACATTGCGACAGAATAACCTCATGTCCATGACAGTATCAGTAAAATTACTGTGTGCACTAGGTATAAAACTGAGACCTTTACTTAGAAGGCTCTTGTCAAATTCTGTTAAAACATATTCTGAAATGTTATGTATCATAGAATCAGCTTGAGTCAAACCCTCACTCAAATCTAGTTTAGTTTGTTTTTCCACATCTTTTTTATAGTTTGGTGTGGCACAAACTCCTCTGAAAACTTTCGTTTCTGTCTGCCCCTGCTTACAGAACGTCCTCTCTGTATTCCCTTCTCTTTCCGAACAGGAAGGGGAAAAGGGAGTTCATTCACTACATTTGTTTTACTAGCAGTGGTCTTCTGTTTAGGTCTCACAATACCATCATTAACTTGTTCACCATTACTAAGTGCTCCATTAACAATATGTACTGCAGGGTACAAATTGACTTTATCTGAGTTAGCATTAATATGTGTAATTCCATTCACATTTACTTCAACAGAGCCATCATCACATTCAGTGTGTAATATTGTAATAACATCATCAGTATCTTTAGATGTGTTACTATTATCAATAGGGTTATTTCTTTTCACAGCATTCTTATAAGAGCCAGTGCTCTGTATACATTCATTGGAATTTCCATTTAAAACAGTACAGACACTATTAACAGGATTAGTAACCCTGGTAGTATTGTTATGTACAGAGTTTGAATGTCCATAGTTCGCTGAATCACTAGATGTAAAAGTTGTAGTATTATGTCCATGTTTAGGCCAAACAAATACATGGCCTAAATGGAAATCCTTATGATCTCTTATTATTTTAGTCCTTTTCTGCTGGAGGAGCTTACGCTCTAAGGCTGACACCCCATCCAGCAGGCTCTCAAACAAAGGTTCTACTACAGCATTAGGAAACGTAGAAAAAATATCCCTTTGTTGTTGCTTAATGTTCTCTGTTAATGCTACCTCTTCGGGTGCAAAAAAGTCAATAAGCAGTTCCATATACTGCTTACTTACCTCTAAATTTAAACGCTGCCACCTCGAGAGTAGCTCCGGATGATTCCCGCCTTGATTAGGCATATTTAGGATCCGTAAACCCCTCGGTACGATGTTCTTTTCCAGGCAATAACGAAAATGCAAACGCTGTGTTTGCAAGCGTTTTAAACGTGAAAAGTCCTTCTCAAGAGTGTCTAAAAGGTGTTGTAATTTCCCCAAATCTGGCGACACAGAATCGTCGTCATCAACACGCTCCAAAACGCCAAGCTGCCAAGAGTTCACTGTTGTACAAGCAAGGTTCTGCTCAAACCTACGCTGTAGATGAGCGACTGAGCCCAGGTCTACACCTCAGGGCTCATAGTCTAGCTCAATATCTACCTCATTGCATTGGTTCAGCATATTGTAAGAATAACAAAAGATTATTGCAGGTTGTAAGCAATATATATAAAGGCAAGTGGTGGAAGTAATGGTAATAACTTCTAAGTCAAGACCCTGCTTCTAGACCAGCGAAAATAAACAGGAAATTATAAATGCGATAAAAGTCATTAGCTGGTAGCCAGAACAAACGCCACTGCTCCAAGTAAAATGCAAGTAGTAATAAATAAATAAAAACGGAGCAAGGGCGACACAGAGTCACACAAAACCAAGTCCAATCTTCCTTAGTATATATCCAAAGCTTTAATAGATTACTGCAGGTCGGATAAGCGCTTTCACTCATATGACAGAGCTTCTTCAGATCACATTACAAAGACCATCATACATAGAGGCTATATACAAGTAAAATACAGTCTCCATCAACCTATCAAATACAACAATTCACTCATATATTATTAAACATATAAATGTAAAGAACACAATCCTAATGTCTGTATAAGAATAAAAATATATATGTATATACATATAAGAAATATATATATAATATAAAAAATATATGAAAAATATATAAAAAATATGTATAAAACAACATCACAGATAAAACCTTGATACAATTGCTGCATTTAGCATTTCACGTTCCTGCGTTTCTTTAGTATGGGCTTAATAGAGGCTCTCTCATTAAGTCCAGAGCCCCTATCTGCTCTCAATCTAACTATCCATCTACTCTCTCTACTTTCTGTATGATTCCTAATATCACCCCCACGTATATTAGGCTTAATGGTTTCGAGAGCTCTGAATAGAAAGTAGTGTTCAGTTCCAGCTTGAGTCACATGTTTGGCTAAAGCATTATGTGTAGAGGCTTTCCTAGTGTGATAGAGATGTTCACGTATCCTATCTCTAAAGTGACGGTTCATTTTTCCAAGGTAAAATGCATTACATACCTGACATACTGCCAAATAAACTATATGAATAGTTTCACAAGTAACATCAGCCTGTGTACTAAAGCTGGTATGTAAGTCAGGGTGTTGGAAATGGATGTTACTATCAATGGAACTACAGTAGTTACAATGTCCACATGGTTTGGTGTACTTAGAATCCATGGACTGCTCTTCTGTCTTCGAATAACAGAGCATCCTCCTTAAATTAAGTTTATTCCTGTAAAGGAATGAAGGTTTAGTACCCACAATTTTGCCAATAAACTCATCAGTGCAAAGAATAGGCCAATGTCTGGTAACTATGTTCCTAATAGCTGAACAGTCAGTACTATATGGTAGAGATATTCTAACTCGAGATAGACCCTCGTCTCTGCCTCTCTTTACTCTATCACTTTCAACATTGACGGCCGGTCCAAAATACGGAGCAGCCCTGTTATGTCTGAGCTCATTAATATCTGCAAGGTTGGAATCAACCTCTTGTGAACCATAACCACGATGTCCTTCATGGATGCATCTGCAGTCATAACAAGTGGGTTGTCCTGTCGTCAGGCAGCCCTTCAGTCGGCCGGATTCCAAAGTCCGGGTCCGGCTTCGGCTGATGTCGCACTCCACCCGACGTCATCACTGTTGGTCTTCGGGTATAAAGGCATCAGCCGACGCCATTTTCCTCAGTCTTTCTTGCCGCGTGGCGCCCGAAGCAGAAGCTGTTCGCAAGTGCCGGTCGGTCGGATCCAGAGATTACTTCTACGAATACTACTTCAAGACTTCTAAAGCTAAGTACCCGTTGGGGACTCTTTCTTGCCTCAGCCGATGTCAGAAAAAGTTAACAATTGTTTAAACTGTGGGAAACAAATACCTCATAAAGATTTCCACTCTTACTGTCTGCCTTGTTTAGGCCCAGCCCACGACGTAGCAGCCTGTTCGCCTGTGCTTCTTTCAACCGACGAACGCTTAGGCGTCGGTCGGAGTTTGCAGAACAGTTTTTCGGTTCTGATTTTGCGTACATTATGCCGCCGGATCCTCCGGCTACTCAATCTGGCCAAACACGCTAAGCTAAAGACCGTCACTTGTGGTCCGCGGTTTCGGCCGGAAGCATGGTCAAGCAAATCATGAGTGTCTCGGTTTCGGCCGAAACCGAGAAAACTGAACAAAGTATAGCTGAACCTATTCCTACAACCGAGGCCCCTGCTACAACTCTTGAAACGACTTCACAAATTTTACCCACTACGGTGGTTGACTTATCAGACACCATCCCTTGGATGTTTCTACCCCAGCACGTGGTGCTGCTAGGCCTCCAGCAGCCATGTCCATTAAGGCCTTCGCCAGGGCTAAAGCAGCCAAGACTATTAAAACAGTGCCTGTTAAACCACCCACATCCAGGCCCTCTTCTAGTTCTCAAATGCTTACTTTGGCAGAAGATTTAATTTCTTTAATTAGAGGATCTCAATCTCACCCAGACAGGGCCTCTCAGCCCCCAGAGAAGAGACCCCCGAGCCAGTGTCCTCTGATGATTCTGCTGATGAATCAGACATAACTGACCAGCCAGAGGCTCCCTTCTCCAATTTTGAAGATTCTGATGCTGAAGAATCCATCCCAGCTGCTTCCCCACCAGAAGAATTCTCCTTTGGGGAAACCTTGCATGCCATGCGAGAACAGTTCCAATGGCAGCAACAGGATTTTTCAGACTCCAGAAAAGACTTAGGACTTTTCTGCACCTCCCACAGCACAGGCCCTTAGCTATACCCCCTGTTCTCTCTGTGGTGGATGATGCTTTCAATGATGTTTGCTCCGCTCCAGACTCTTTACCCCCTGCCCCTGCCAAACCAGACAGATTTTACAGGGTGCCAGATACTCATCACCACCTTTACAAGGCTCCACTTGCAGACCCAGAAACTATATCCCAGGGCCCCAAGGCAGTAGCGACCATAGCTAAAAACCCTATTCCTTCTGAAAGGGAAGCAAGGTCATTAGACAGATGGGGTAAAAAGGTCTACACTTCAGCTACTCTCTCAGCTAGAGCTTTAAACTGTCAGTTTCACATGATACAATACCAAGAGTTTATGCTGGATCAGTTAACTAAAAAACTAACCACTGATGAATCTCTTGATAAGAAATATGTATTAGAGATGGTAAATAACATACAACAGGTTAGCAACCATTCCTTAAAATGTGGCTATGATGCACTGGAGGCTTCATTTAGATCAGCCATGACAGGCACAGTGATAAGAAGGCATGCATGGCTAAAGGAACAAGCTTTACGGATCATGTTAAAGCTAAGTTGCTAGATGCTCCTATGGACAAGACAAGTTTGTTTGGTACATCTGCCCAGCAGGTTATGAAGAAAATGGAAGAAAAGGCAAAATCTGTTCAAACTGTTAAAGATTTCTTGCAGGTTCAACCCCCAAGGTTTAGCAGGAACTGGCCTGCCAAAAATTGGTCCTTTCCTGACTCCACAAAATTTCAAAGGGGCAGGAATAGACGTTCCAGAGGCAGAAACCAATCCAGAGGAGGTGCCTACAGAGGAAGACAGTGGCAAGGTAACAACAGAGGCACAGACACAGCCACTGCCACTACATCAACACAACCACAGTGACTTAACCCTAAATCCGCCTACCAGGGAACAAATAGCAGCTCCTCTAGGCGGAAAGTTAACCTTATTTTCAAAGAACTGGCACTACATAACAAAGGACAAGTGGATTTTACAAACCATAGATCAAGGTTACCGGTTTCACTTCCACACTTTTCCAGTCAAAAGAGGAATGCCAAATCTACCTCCAAATCAAAAAACAGAGGCTCTACGCCAGATAATGGAGTTAGCAAACATGAGAGCTGTGGAAAGAGTGCCAACAGCAGAGCAAGGAAAGGGTTCTACTCCAGACTATTCCTAGTTCCAAGAAAGGAAAAAGTTGGAGACCAATTCTCGACCTGTCCACCTTAAATACATACATCATTGTCCCAAAATTCAAAATGCTGACCCTACAGCAACTTCTTCCCATGCTGGGCAAGGAGTCTTGGCTGGTAACTCTAGATCTCAAGGAGGCATACCTGCACGTCCCCATTCGACCAATCTGCAGAAGATACCTCAGATTTCTTGCAGGATCAGAGCACTATCAATTCTCAGCATTGCCTTTTGGCTTATCTACTGCGCCCAGAGTATTCACAAAATGCCTGGCATCAGTAATCGCCCATTGCAGACTTCAGGGAATTCAAATTTACCCATACCTGGATGACTGCCTGCTACAAGGGGACAACAAAAGCAAGCTGACAACAGATTTACAAAGGGTCATTTACTTGCTACAAGCACTGGGACACACAGTCAATTTACAAAAGTCAAGGCTGATACCATCCCAAACAAGGACATTCTTGGGCGCGGAATTGGACACAGTAAAACAAATGGCATTCCTGACTACAGAAAAACAAAAGAACTCCTCTATACTTCTTGGCACTAACAAAACTGAACAAGTTAACAGCAAGAAAAGTACTGCAGGCCTTGGGCTTCATGGCATCATGCATAATCTTGGTTCCATTTGCCAGACTACATATGAGAAAACTACAGTGGTACCTAAAGAATTTATGGTCCCAACACAGACACAGTCTAGAAACAGAAATCCCACTAATTCCATGCTTAAAACAGGAGTTCCTATGGTGGGCTCAGGCATGCCAGTCAAACCCAGGCCTACCCTTTCGCAGATGTCAAGCAAGCCAGACCATCACAACAGACGCTTCAGACCTAGGATGGGGGCCCACATGCTGGACAAATGCGTGCAAGGATTGTGGACACAGGATCAACTTCAACTGCACATCAACCTAAAAGAAATGCTGGCAGTAAAACTGGCAATCCAAAAGTTCAAACCATTTCTCAAAGAGGGCCAGTTGATGATAAGGACAGACAACACCACAGTCATGTGGTACATCAACAAACAGGGAGGCACTCATTCATACCCCTATGCAGAATGACCTTGGAGCTGTGGACCCTGGCACTCAGCTACAACATCCAGTTACAGGCAATATTTGTACCAGGGAAAGACAATACCCTAGCAGACATATTAAGCAGAACCACTTCGGATGCCCACGAATGGAAGCTTCACCCGGACATCTTCAAGACCATCTCAAAGAAATGGGGAATGCCACAGATAGACCTATTTGCATCACCTCTCAATCACCAGCTCAAAACATTCTGCACAAGGACATTCCACCCATTAGCATGGAAAGTGGATTCGCTCTCTTTCAACTGGAAAGGCCTAACAGCATATGCATTCCCGCCTCTTCCTTTGATACACAAGGTACTACTGAAAATCAAGGAAGAACGTCCAAGGATAATCCTGATAGCTCCAAACTGGCCAAGACAACACTGGTACCCACTACTGAGGAGCATGTCTCGAACAATATGTGGACAATTCCCTGATGCCCTTGATGTTAACGAGAACAACTTCAGCAACATACAACCAAACCTCAAAACCCTGCAACTGACTGCATGGAACATCACATAACAGCAGCTATGCCAGAACTTTCCCAAAGAGTTAAAGACATTATTCTTGAAGCACGCAGACCTTCAACAAGAAGGAACTATGCTGGAAAATGGAAAAGGTTTGTCATCTGGAGTGCGGAAAGAGGAAAAGATGTGTCAAACATAGATATGCCTAACATTCTGGAGTATCTGCCCGAACTTCTTCATTCAGGCCTGTCCTACTCCTCCATCAAGATACTTGCATCAGCTATTTCAGCAGAAAACAGCTTGGTTACACCTGTTTTTCACCCTTTGCTCAGGCAATTCCTCAGAGGAATCAAGAATGTAAAACCTCCAAGGAAACCACCATTACCAGCTTGGGATTTAAACTTTGTGCTAGAAAAGTTGACACTAGCACCCTTTGAACCAGCAGCAACAGCAGACCTACAACACCTGTCATGGAAAACTGCTTTCCTACTGGCAATTACTTCAGCAAGGAGGGTTTCAGAACTACAGGCCTTAATGGCAGTGCAACCCTTCCTAATCTTCCACCAAGATAGAGTGTCCATGAGGACTAATCCTACATTTATGCCTAAGGTGGTATCCAGACTGTCTTTAAACCAGGCAATCCACCTACCTACCTTCTTTCCCAACCCACAAAACAGAGGGAAAGAATACTGCATACCTTGGATGTACATAGACAGCTACGCTACTACTTGGACAGAACAAAAAATAGCAGAAAGACTGACCAACTTTTTGTAGCCTATGCAACAGGAAGGGAAGGAAAAGCTATTTCCAAACAGACAATCTCCAAATGGATAGGAAATTGCATACGATTCTGTTACTCCTTCCATGGAAAACCAATTCCACAGAACATAAGACCTCATTCTACAAGGGCAACAGCCACTACCACAGCCTTCTTACGAGGAGTGGCAACCAAAGACATTATTGAGGCGGCTACTTGGACCTCCGTGCATACATTTGCCAAGCATTATAATTTGCCTCTATATTCCAGATCCCGAGCAGGATTTGCCACTGCTGTACTGCAAGGGATCCTAAACACACCATAATCTATTTTTATCCTCCTCCCCTAGTTGGCTATGGTATTCTACCCACTTGTTATGACTGCAGATGCATCCATGAAGGACATAGTACAGTTTTGTACCTATCATAAATGTAGATGTCCGAACTGGATAGCATCTGCAGTCAGGATTACCCTCCCTCCATCCCCTCTGTGGTACTCCTAGGGTGTTTACCCTTCTAATAGCTAGCTGTTGGGGAGTCTTTATGGTGTATTTGTTTGTGTATATGTACATACATGCTTATTGTTGTGTTTACCTCTATCTATTTGGAAACATTGGCATCTATCCAAATTTTAGCCTGCAAGAGGGCTTCTGGCATCTGGGGCAAGAAACACTGAGGAAAATGGCGTCGGCTGATGCCTTTATACCCGAAGACCAACAGTGATGACGTCGGGTGGAGTGCGACATCAGCCGAAGCCGGACCCGGACTTTGGAATCCGGCCGACTGAAGGGCTGCTTGACGACAGGACAACCCACTTGTTATGACTGCAGATGCTATCCAGTTCGGACATCTACATTTATGGTAGGTACAAAACTGTACTTTCCTCTAACCTCAATTTCAAGTCATCCACTTCTGTCAAAAAACCTACTTCAGTGGCATTTAGTCAAGAAGTTCTCATCCCTTGGCCTCTGATGATATTTCTGAAAATGTGTTGCGGGTGCATACTATCACGCAATAATAATGTATTGAAATGACACAGTTTCCTGTAAACCCCTGTGCTAAGTGAACAATTCCTGGTTACTGCTACGATGCTGTTTTGTGTGGATTAGTTATGACGAGCGAATGCTTGAAGGCTTTGGCACCGTTTTTTTTTCCTTGTGCTTGGTTCAGTTTTAAATTCTCCTGAGTTAGCGGTTGTGGACATCTCTGAGGTCCAACACGAAAACTTGAGTTTACTGTCCCTTTGTTTCTTTGGTGTATATAATAGTCTTGTTTTTATGTCATGGGTTCCCAATAATCCATAAATAAGATCACATTTTGGACTTGATGCACTTTATCTGCTCGTAGTACCCTCACCTCTTGCTGTCTTGTGCATTTGAGGCATAACTTGTGATGTCAGTGATGAACATTGTAATTGCTGTATTTCTCTTTTCCAGGCTTTAAACGTTTTCCCCAGACGAGAACCAAGTCTGTTTCTTAGATTGTGTTGTGTTTGTGATTTCAAAAATTAGTTGTAAATGGTTTTTAATTTCAAGTTCATTATCTGAAAAGAGAGTAGTGCAGCATTACATTAAGGCACAAGTACTACCTTTTTACTATCTTGTACAATGTCTAATGCCATGTGATTTTTGCAGGACAAATAGACTTCATAGGAATCAGTGCTGCAGTTGTTTTGCTAGTTGAATTAAATATAATGTTGCTTAATTAATTCCTCCAGTGCAGGCCACGGTGGTGCAGTGGTTAGCATTGTTGCTTCACAGTGAGATTCTCCGGTTTGACTTTCGGCTGGAACACATTCTGTGTGGAATCTGCATGTCCTCCCTGTGGTTGAGTGAGTTTTAAAGACATGCCGATAGGTGTGTGTGTGTGTGTGTGTGTGTGTGTGTGTGTGTGTGTGTGTGTGTCTTCTGTGAAGGTTGGGCACCGGGCTGGCTACTTGACACCGTAAAAACACCACTGTCAATCATTCTGCGGACCGGTGATCGCTGTGGCAACCCCTAACCAGGAAAAGCTGAAAGATATTGCTTTGTTTTGCTTAATTCCTCCAGTAATATGGTAAGCTTTCTAATTTGCGAGTACATTCTTTCCATTAGCTATTTTGTCTACATTGATCTTCTTTTTTTTTTTGCTCTTAACATTTCTAGTTTTGTTTGATGCGAAACTGAAAGTCTTCCTATTTGATGGAACAACATGCCACAAATAATGCTGTCCATTCCAGACTACTGGGAGCCATTTTAAGCTATTATTTCACCAGATAAAAGATGTACCAGTTTGGGCTGGTGCTGTCAATGAATGTGTTCCATAGTGGATTTTGTGCCTTGCTTGTTGCCACATCTTAAGCCTGCCACTACTTATGTGTCTGCAGTTATTGTTGGGAAAGCTTGCATAGCACTCTCCAGAGGCAATAAAACTTGCATACATTGTAGTACAGGAGCTTTTACCTGCAGAATGACTTTTAACTTCTTAATAAGGGTTGTTATACCACAGGCTGTGGATTCCACCCCTTCTGTGCATATATATCTCATTTAGAAAGGTTTGATGTTCTTCGAGTTTCACTGTTGCAGTCCTAACAGGTGGGATTTCCTGCTATGGAAGCCCTTGGCCAGCTCGACCACAGAGAATTTTCTGTTCTTCATGAAGCTGTGAGATGCCCTGACTGATGTCATCTGGATGTAAAGAGAGTCTGACAGTGCTATAACCTCAGTTCTTTCCTGCTGTTGGAACTCAAATCAGAGTGCTAGCCAGGTTGGTCGACATCAGAAAAAGATGATGTCTAAAGCTAAGTGCTCCATTGGGGAACTTCTCATATGTTTCTTGATTAATATCAGGGGAAGTTAATAATGATCTCCGCTTTGGCAAGCAGATACTACACCAAGACTTTAATTTTTTTTGGGTAATTTAATTTGTTTGGCCCCAGAACATGACATTCCTAACTGTTGGTTCTGTGCTCGTTTTAATAGTAGAACAATCAAGTGTAGAACTGAGATTTTAAATAAGAATTTTACTGAGTTGTTAGGGCCTTTGCGTACTGTGTTATCTGCCAGTCGAGCTGAAGTTGAACTCCCTAGGCAGAAAAAGGAAAAGTTTTCCTAACTTAGGGTTCTGGATGACTTTGCCTTCCATCAATCCACCTAGGTTTGCAATTGTCGAAGGTGATAGACCTTTGCACCCTCTTGCAACTGTGGTTGTGGCACAGACCTCTTTTGAGAGTCATTTGGAGTCCAGTACACCACCGGGTCTGTCTACTTCCTTATAAGTTGAGGGACTTCACTTGTCGGGTGGGTCTGGTGCTGCTTCACAGGTTCAGGCTTCCGACGATTGCTCTAAAACTGACAAAAGAGTTGTCTTAGTCTCTCATCATCCAGATGTTGCTTCAGTTCACAGTCCTCTGAATTCAACTGTCTGTCCGAGTCCTGACCCTAGTGTGGATGTTGCCTACAGGCCTTAAGCGTAAGGCCTCACATAAAAAGGCTGCATCCACCTTGCCCAGCTTAGGCCCTCTAGTTTCCACTCCAAAACTCACGTCTGTCAACAAGGCCTAGTTAGGTTGGCTGAAGATTTGATCTCCATGCTCAGATCCAGATGCTTCCTTTTCCCTGAATCTTCTCCTTGTAAAAGAAATAGGGATACTTCCAGCCCAGGAGTTTTCTGACTTTTTTACTTTAGGATGACAATAATAATGGTAAATCCTCCCCAAAGGTGGATTCATCATTATCTATTGCCTCCTATGAGGATTCAGATTCTGAGGAGAACCTTGCCTCAGCCCCCCCAAGGACTTCTCCTTTGGGAAGATTTTACATACCTCGAGGGAACACTTCAAATGAGAAGCTCAGGACTGTCCACAATCCAAGAATAGGGTTAGGGAATTTCTAAATCTCCCTGAGCACAAACCCCTTGCCATTCCTCCTGTCTTGGCCATGGTGGATGATGTCTTGCTACATTGTTTATTGCAACCAGACTCCCTTCCCTCTGCCCCTTGGAAACCTGACAGATTTTACAGAGTTCTGGATTCCCGCAAACACCATTTCAAGAACTCTGTCACATACCTTGAAGTGGTGACTCAGGGCCCTAAGGAAGCAGAAGCTAGTACTTCCAAGAAACCTTTGCTAGCTGACAAAAAAGCAGAGCTTTAGACAGGTTTGGAAAAAAGTCTTCACCTCTGCTACCCTTGTCATAAGGGCTTTGAACTGCCAGTTTCATGTGAAGTTTTTGGAAGCCATTTTAGACCAGATGAAACAAAAACTGGTGGGGACTGAAAATAAGGCCCTCTCAGAAGAACTGCTGGACTTGCACAGATCTTGTTCTCAAGTAGCTAAGCACTCCTTGCACTGTGGCTATGATGCTCTAGAAGCTTTGAGGGGGGTAGCAGTCACAGGATCGGTTATTAGAAGACATGCCTGGTTGAGGGAACAGACCCTTCTTGAACATATCAAATTCAATCTCCTGGATGCTCCTTTGAACAAAGATTTTCTTTTTGGCCCCAAGGCTGTAGCCATGCTTAAGAAGATTGAGAATAAGGCTAAATAATTCAAATGGTCAGTGACTTTCTTCAGATCCAGCCTCCTCATTTCAGCCGCAATTACCCTGCCAAACACTGGTCCTTTTCAGCCTCCAAGCCTAAACCTACACATAGGAGACCTCAAAGGAAAAGGAGTCAAAGACAGCACAAACGTCCGAGATAGTTGAAAGGAGATTCTTATAGGCCTGTCTGTGGGATCTCGCCTCCACGGACCCAGCAGGGAGCAATCATGACTCTTCCATGACGCTCCTTTTCCCCTTCCCCCTCAACCCCCACCCCTTCCAGTTCTTCCCATCCCAGAGTAGGAGGATGGCTGTCCTGCTTTCTCAAGAACTGGGCTCTCATTACCAGGGATCAGTGGATACTAAAAATCATTCAAAGAGATTAAAACTCCAGTTCAAACAGCCCCTAATTCAATCAAGTTTTTCAGATATTCCACCAAACCAAAAGGCAGAGGCCTTAAACTAAATACAGCTCCTGTGCACCTAAGGCTCAGTGGAACCAGTGCCACTCTCATTGCAAGGAAAAGGTTTTTACTTAAGACTTTTACTAGTTCCCAGAAAAGAAAGTGCCTGGAGACCGTTTATGAACCTGTCAAGCCTCAACCGATTCTTGGAGGTCCTAAAGTTCAAAATGATAACACTTCTAAAAACTACTGCCCATGATCTCCCCCAACGTTTTCATGGTAACCTTAGATGTTCTTCGTGTTTCACTGTTGCAGTCATTACCTTTGGGTAATCCTGCTGGCAGATTGCCCTCAGCCGGCCTGAATTCCAAAGTCTTGGGTCCTGCGTCGGCTGCTGTCGCCCCTTCCCTGACGTCAGGTCGTCAGGGGTATAAAAGAAGCAGCCAATGCCATTTTCTTCAGTCTTTCTTGCCGCGCGGTGCCCGAAGCAGAAGCAGTTCGCAAGTGCCGGTCGGCCGACTCCTGAGATTTTCGTGTTCGAGTTTCAGATCCAGAGTCTTCAATAAAGCTAAATACCCTGTTGGGGAAACTTTTTTCTTGCTCCAGACCGATGTCAGAAAAAGTTAATAATTGTATTTCTTGTGGGAAGCAAATACCTCATAAGGATTTTCATTCTTACTGTATTCCTTGCCTAGGCCCTGATCACAATGTTTCTGGTTGTCGCATTTGTGCTAGATTTAACCAACGCACTATTAAGCGTCAGTATGATTTTGCTTTAAACTATTTTGGACGCCGGTTTAATTATCCAGAAATGTCGGATAGCCGTCCGACTACCGGAGCCCACAAAAACGCAAAGAAAAGGAAAGAGGTAGACAACCAAGGCCCAAAATAGACGACGAAGCTTCTCCTAAGCCAGTCGCCGGTTCGCCGGTCCTCAGTGAGGCGCTTTCACAGCCACTGACGCCCACTACTGACTCCCACGTGGAGTCGGCCATGCCACTGGAAACTCAAGGTATTGGAGCCTCGGATATTATCCCTTCATATGGGTCCGGAGCCGCTGAGCAGGCACCGGCTTCTGAGGGTGTATTCAGACCTAAACATCTTTACATCAAACCAACTTCAGCTTCAAAGGCAAAGACTAAAGCACCTTCAGAAGCAAAGAAACAAACTCAAGAGCCACGTGGTCAGGCCTCTATGCCCAAAAAACAGATGCTCAAAATGGCCGAAGACTTGATTATCTTGATCAGGGGTTCCCATCCCCCTCCTGATAAGAGGCCTAGACAAGAGACTGACTATGAATCTTCAGATCAGGTTTCCATTTCTTCTGATTTCTCTTCTGATCAGGAATATTCTCTTCCACCCTATGAGGATTCTGATGCTGAAGAATCTATACCTTCAGCTTCTCCTCCAGAGGACTTTTCTTTTGGGGAAACCTTACATACCATGAGGGAGCATTTCCACTGGGAGAGCCAAGATTTTTCAGAATCTAAAAAGAGGCTCAGGGATTTCCTTTTACTACCTCAACACAAGCCACTAGCCATCCCACCTGTGTTAGACATTGTAGATGATGTGTTTTCGGAGTCTAGTCTTACCCCTGACTACTTACATCCAGCTCCTGTTAATCCTGACAGATATTACAGGGTTCCTGACTCTCATAAATTCCTTTTTAAAAACCCTGCTGCAGACCCAGAAACTATTTCTCAGGGTCCCAAAGGAGTTAAGGCTTCCGCTGCAAAAAACCCTACCCCCTCTGACAGAGATTCTAGTGCACTGGCTAGATGGGGAAAAAAGGTTTACACATCTGCTACCTTGGCTATAAGGGCCTTAAACTGTCAAGTTTCATATGCTCAAATATCAGCAACATATTATGGCATTGCTTAACCAGAAAATGTTGTTAAACTCTGAATGTGCAGAAAACAAGGAAATGCAGGATTTATTGCATGCAGCTGAACAATTTGGAAAGCCATACTTTGCAATGTGGTTTTGATTCTTTAGAGGCCTCCTACAGGGCCACAGTTACAGGTTCTGTAATTAGGAGGCATGCTTGGTTAAAAGAACAAAATCTGCCTGATCATGTTAAAGTTAAATTATTAGATGCACCTTTACAGCATGATACTTTGTTTGGTGTTAAGGCAGAAGAGGTGTTAAAGAAAATGGAGGACAAAGCTAAATCTATGCAAACGGTCAAAGATTTTTTACAAGTACAGCCACCTAGGTTTAGTAGACACTGGCCAACAAAGAATTGGTCCTTTCCTGTGTCAGACAGACCTCAAAGGGGCAGATCCCAGGCGCAAGGCTCATACCGCTCAAAGCAATGGGGGGCTTCTACCTCTAAAGTTGGAGAAGACAAATCATAACCATACAGGAAACAGTCCCAATGACTTCCCCCTGCCTGCACCAAGCACTTATCTCCTGGCAGCACCCTTGGGGGAAAATTAGCACTTTTTTCACAAAATTGGCACATTATAAGCCAGGACAAGTGGGTTCTAAACATTGTGTCACAAGGCTACAAGTTCCATTTCCATACCCTGCCAAAGGCAAACGGCTGGCTAGATTTGCCAAATAATCAATAGGCAGGGGCACAAAAACAAGTCTCATCCCTCATGGACATGGGGACCATTCAACAAGTACCAGAGTGAGAGCAGGGACAAGGATTTTACTCGACTGTTCTTGGTACCCAGAAAGGACAAGGCCTGGAGGCCAATACTGGACTTATCTATTTTGAACACATTCCTGGATATACCAAAATTCAAGTTGTTGACTTTGCAGCAGCTTCTGCCCATGTGGGCAAGAACGCTTGGCTAGTGACTTTAGACCTAAAAGAGGCATACCTGCATGTCCCAATTAGACAAATATGCAGAAGATACCTCAGATTCAAGGCTGGCTCAATGCATTACCAATTCTCTGCACTGCCCTTTGGCTTATCTACTGCACCCAGGGTCTTTACAAAGTGCCTGGCACCAGTAATTACATTCTGCAGGCAAAGAGGAATACAAATATATCCTTACTTTGACGACTGTCTAATTCAAGCAGAGAATAGGGACATTCTTCTACAGCATCTGGCGTTTGTGAAAAGACTTCTAATATGCCTAGGGTACACAGTCAACGAAAAGAAATCAAAACTAGTACCCTCTCAAGAGATAATATTCCTGGGTGCAAGCTTAAATACAACTGCCCAGATGGCTTATCTCACACCAGACAAACAAAGGCAACTGGCTACCTATTTCAAAATGTTGGCAACAAAGGCCCAGCTATCTGCAAGAAAGTCTATAGGCTTTGGACTTCATGGCATCCTGCATCCTACTAATTCCATATGCAAGACTGCATATGACAAAACTTCAATGGTACCTAAAAAGTGTTTGGACTCAACATTGCCACAGCCTGGAAACTATGATTACTCTCATTCCCTGCCTGCAACAGGAGTTTCGATGGTGGGCAAAGGCTTGTCACCAAAACAAGGGACAGCCATTCACATTACCCCCCGCCAGGCAGACACTAACAACGGATGCATCAGGTTATGCCGGGGGGGCCCACATGGCAGGAAGATGCATTCAGGGCACATGGACCTCAAACCAAATGCATCTACATATCAATCAAAAAGAGATGCTAGCAGTTCAAAATGCCCTGACAGCCTTCAAGGACCTACTTCATCCAGGACAACTACTGATAAAGACAGACAACACCACGGTCATGTGGTATATAAACAAGCAGGGGGGTACACATTCTTACCCCCTTTGCAGACTAGCCATGACTTTGTGAGACACAGCATTGACTTACCAAGTCCATCTGCAGGCACAATTCCTGCCAGGAAGGAGAAATACTCTGGCAGAAGAACTAAGCATAAACCTCATGGATCCCCACAAGTGGCACCTGGACCCACAAGTCTTCAGCATAACAAGGAAATGGGGATGCCTGGACATAGATCTATTTGCCTCCCCTCACAACTACCAACTAAAAAGATTCTGCACAAGGATTTATCACAGACAAGCATGGAAAGTGGACGCCCTATCTTTCAGCTGGAAAAACCTATCAGTATAGGCATTTCCCCCTCTGCCTCTCCTCCCCAAGGTACTCCTAAAGGTCAGACAGGAGAAGCCAAAAATGATACTGATTGCCCCAGATTGGCCCCGTCAGTACTGGTATCCAATACTAAGGAACTTGTCTCAATACCCAGCTTGGACCTTACCTCAAATACCTCGTCTACTGTCCCAGCAAAACAGTCAGATCCTGCACAGCCAACTCAGAATTTTAAACCTGACAGCATGGCGAATATTGTAGTCATACAAAACACACCTCTCAGTAAAGCTGTGATGGATGTCATTTTGGAAGCCAGAAGGCCTAGTACTAGAAAATCTTATGCTGGAAAATGGAAGAGATTCTGTGCTTGGAACTAGGCACAAGGAACGGATACAGCTGTGCCAAATATTCCTCAGATTTTGCAATACTTAACTGAGATGCTGGACAAAGGCCTATTTTTTTCATCTATTAAAATTCATGCCTCTGCCATTTCGGCTCATTACAATGTAGAGCCACCAATCTTTTCTCATCCCTTATTAAAGCAGTACCTCAGGGGAGCCAAAAATTTAAGACCTCCAAAGAGATCACCAATGCCTGCATGGGACCTCCACTATGTCTTGGAAAAACTCACCCTGCCTCCTTTTGAGCCAGCTGCTACTGCTGATATAAAGTTTTTATCTTGGAAAACAGCACTGCTCCTAGCAATAACATCTGCAAGACGAGTTTCAGAGCTACAGGCAGTCATGGCTGTGGAACCTTTTATCATTTTTTTAATCCAGACAGGGTCTCTCTGAGGACAAACCCAACATTTATGCCTAAGGTGGTGCCCAGTGTGGCTCTCAACCAAACTATTCACCTGCCAACCTTTTATCCCAATCCACAGAACAAGGGGGAGAGAATTATGCATTCTTTGGATGTACACAGACAGCTTAGATTCTACTTGGACAGAACCAAAGTTTTCAGAAAGACAGAGCAATTACCAGTGACATATGCTGCAGGATCACAAGGAAAGGCTATCTCAAAGCAGACGATTTCAAAGTGGATAGGCCACTGCATTTGTTTCTGCTATGTACACCATGGCAAGCCAGTACCTAAGGGCATTAGGCCACACTCAACCAGAGCTGCAGCCACTTCAGCAGCCTTTCTCAGGGGAGTACCTACTAAGAACATTTTAAAGGCTGCTACTTGGAGTTCAGTGCATACCTTTACAAAGCACGATCATCTGCCATTCTACTCTAAATCCAGGGCAGGCTTTGCCACTGCAGTTCTGCAGGGTCTCATAGCCGCTCCTAATGCTGTTTAGCTCCAGCCTCCCAACCTTAGCTTTGGGACTCTACCCAAATGTAATGACTGCAACAGTGAAACACGAAGAACATAGTACAGTTGTGTGCACTTACTATAAATGTACATGTTCATCATATTTCACTGTTGCAGTCATTACTCTTGGGTTATCCTGCTGGCAGGCTACCCGCAGTCGGCCTGAATTCCAAAGTCCTGGTCCGGCGTCGGTTGCTGTCGCCTCTTCCCTGACGTCAGTGCGCCAGGGGTATAAGAGATGCAGCCGACGCTATTTTCTTCAGTCTTTCTTGCCGTGCGGTGCCCGAAGCAAAAGCAGTTCGCCGGTGCGGGTCGGCCGACTCCTGAGATTTTCGAAATCGAATTTCAGATTCAAAGTCTTCATTAAAGCTAAGTAACCCATTGGGGAAACCTTTTTCTTGCTCCAGACCGATGTCAGAAAAAGTTAACAATTGTATTTCTTGTGGGAAGCAAATACCTCATAAGGATTTTCACTCTTACTGTATTCCTTGCCTAGGCCCTGACCACTGCGTTGCTTGTTGTCAGTTTTGTGCTAGATTTAACCAACACACTATAAAGCGTCGGTACGGTTTTGCCTTTCATTACTTCGGCCGAAGATTCAATTATACTATGCCTTCGGAGCAACCGACGACTGGAATTTCTAAAAAACACAAGGATAAAGACAAGGACAGGCATCCAAGGTCCAAAACCGACAATGAGGCTTCCGCTAAGCTTGTCGTCGGTTCGCCGGTTCTCAATGAGGCGCTTTCGCAGCCCCTGACGCCCGCTACCTCAAAGCCACAGGCCGCTTCCGACTCCCACGTGGAGCCGACTGGGCCTCTGAGGTATTGGATCCTCGGAAACTATTCCCTCAGATGAGTCCGGAGCCACTGTGCAGGCATCGGCTTCTGAGGGTGTTTTCAGACCAACTCAGTTATATGTAAAGCCATCTTCAGCTTCCAAGCCAAAGACTAAAGCAGCTCTAAAGACAAAGAAACAAGTACAGCATTCTCCAGGACAGGCTTCCATGCCTAAAAATCAAATGCTCAAAATGACCGAAGACCTTATTACTTTGATCATAGTTCCCATCCCCCTCCTGATAAGAGGCCTAGGCAAGAGACAGAATATGAATCTTCAGATCAGGTTTCCATTTCCTCTGATTCCTCCTCTGATCAGGAATACTCTCTTCCTCCCTATGAGGGTTCTGATGCTGAAGAATCTATTCCTTCAGCTTCTCCTCCAGAAGATTTCTCCTTTGGGGAAACCCTGCATACCATGAGGGAGCACTTTCATTGGGAGAGCCAGGATTACTCAGAATCTAAGAAAAGGCTCAGAGATTTTTTTTACTTCCTCAGCACAGGCCCCTTGCTATTCCCCCTGTTCTGGACATTGTAGATTATGTTTTTTCAGAGTCCGGCCTATCTCCAGGCTCTATACCTCCAGCACCGGTTAAGCCAGACAAATACTACAGGGTCCCAGATTCCCATAAATTTCTTTATAAAAACCCTGCTGCTGACCCAAAAACCATTTCTCAGGGTCCTAAGGGAGTCAGAGCTTCCACTGCTAAAAACTCTGTCCCCTCTGATAGGGATTCAAGGGCACTGGACAGATGGGGGAAAAAAGTTTACACTTCTGCTACTTTGGTTGTAAGGGCCTTAAATTGTCAATTTCATATGCTTAAATATCAACAATACCTAATGTCACTACTAAAACAGAATGAAAGCAAGGAAATGCAGGTTTTATTGCATGCAGCTGAACAAGTGGGAAAACATACTTTGCAATGTGGTTTTGATTCTTTGGAGGCCTCTTGTAGGGCCGCTGTAATGGGTTCTGTGATTAGGAGGCATGCTTGGTTAAAGGAACAGAGTCTGCCTGATCATGTTAAAGCAAAATTATTAGATGCTCCATTACAGCATGATTCTTTGTTTGGTGTTAAGACAGAAGAGGTGTTGAAGAAAATGGAGGATAAAGCGAAATCTATGCAGACAGTTAAGGATTTTTTATAGGTACAGCACCTAGATTTAGCAGGAACTGGCCTTCAAAGAATTGGTCCTTTCCAGTATCAGACAGGCCACAAAGAGGCAGGTATAGGCGCCCTAGAGGCAGATCCCAGCCCCAAGGCTCATACAGGCCTAAGCAATGGGGTGCTTCTACCTCCAAAAGCGGAGAAGACAAATCTCAACCTTACAGGAAACAGTCCCAATGACTTTCCTCTACCAGTACCAAGCACTTACCTTTTACAAGCTCCCTTGGGGGGAAAACTGGCACTTTTTTCACAAAACTGGCACATGATCACCCAGGACAAATGGGTCTTGAATATAGTGTCTCAGGGCTACAGGTTCCACTTCCACACCCTGCTAAAGCAAAAGGTATGCCAGATCTGCCACACTATCAATGGGCAGAGGCACAAAAGCAAGTTTCATCCCTCATGGACATGAGGGCCATTCAGCGAGTACCACTACAAGAGCAGGGACAAGGATTTTACTCACGACTTTTCCTGGTACCCAGAAAGGACAAAGCCTGGAGACCAATACTGGACCTGTCTATTCTAAACACTTTTCTGGACGTTCCAAAATTTAAAATGTTGACGCTGCAGCAGCTTCTGCCCATGGTGGGCAAGAACGCTTGGCTTGTAAGTTTGGACCTAAAAGAGGCATACCTGCATGTCCCAATCAGACAATCTTGCAGAAGATACCTCAGATTCATAGCTGGATCAAGGCACTACCAATTCTCTGCACTGCCTTTGGCTTATCTACTGCGCCCAGGGTCTTCACATGCCTGGCACCAGTAATTGATTTCTGCAGACAAAGAGGAATTCAAATATATCCCTACTTGGATGACTGCCTCATTCAAGCAGAGAACAAGGACATTTTACTAAAACATCTGGCGTTTGTAAAAAGATTACTAATTTGCCTAGGGTACACAGTCAACAAAAATAAATCAAAACTAGTACCCTCTCAAGAGATAATATTCCTGGCTGCAAGCTTAAATACAACTGCCCAGATGGCTTATCTCACGCCAGACAAACAAAGACAGCTGATTTCTTACTTCAAAATGTTGGCAACAAAAACCCAGTTATCTGCAAGAAAAATTCTGCAGGCTTTGGGCTTCATGGCATCCTGTATTCTGTTAATTCCATATGCAAGACTGCATATGAGGAAACTACAATGGTATCTAAAAAGTGTTTGGACTCAACATTGCCACAGCCTGGAAAAAACAATTACACTCATTCCCTGCCTGCAACAGGAGTTTCGATGGTTGGCTCAGGCCTGTTACCACAACAAGGGACAGCCTTTCACTTTACCCACTGCCAGGCAGACAATAACAACAGATGTGTCAGATTATGCCTGGGGGGTCCACATGGCAGGAAAATGTATTCAGGGCACATGGCCCACAAGCCAAATGCATCTTCATTTCAATCTAAAATAAATGCTGGCTGTACAAAATGCTCTGACAGCTTTCAAGGATCTCCTTCATCCAGGACAACTGCTGATAAAGACTGACAATACTACAGTCATGTGGTACATAAACAAGCAGGGAGGCACACATTCCTACCCCCTTTGCAGACAAGCCATGATTTTATGGAACACAGCACTGACTTATCAAGTACACCTGCAAGCTCAATTCCTGCCAGGAAAAACAAATACTCTGGCAGACGAACTAAGCAGAAACCTCATGGATCCTCACGAGTGGAAACTAGATCCACAAATCTTCAGCATAATAACAAGGAAATGGGGATGCCCAGACATAGATCTGTTTGCCTCCCCTCACAACTGCCAACTATTCTGCACAAGGACTTATAACAAGCTAGCATGGAAAGTGGATGCTCTATCATTCAGCTGGAAAACCCTTACAGTATATGCCTTTCTTCCACTACCTCTCCTCCCCAAGGTACTCCTAAAGGTCAGACAAGAGAAGCCAAAAATTATCCTGATTGCCCCAGACTGGCCACGCCAGCACTGGTACCCAATCCTAAAAAACTTGTCTCAAGGCCCAGCCTAGACATTGCCTCAAATGCTTCATTTACTGACCCAACAGAACAATCAGATACTGCACAGCCAACTCAAAACCCTAAATCTGGCTGCATGGCGGATAATGTAACCACTCAGAACACACCTCTCTCCAAAGCAGTTATGGATGTTATTCTGGAGGCCAGGTGGCCCAGCACCAGAAAATCATGTGCAGAAAAGTGGAAGAGATTCTGTGCTTGGAACCAGGCACAAGGAATTAACATGCTTGTACCAAATATTCCTCAGATTTTACAATACTTAACTGAGATGTTGGACAAAGGCCTATCCTTTTCATCAATTAAAATTCATGCCTCTCCCATTTCAGCCCATTACAATACAGACCCACCTATATTTTCACATCCTCTACTAAGGCAGTACCTCAGAGGGGCCAAAAACTTAAGACCCCCAAGAAGAGCACCAATACCTGCATGGGACCTCAATTTTGTCTTGGAAAAACTCACACTGCCTCCTTTTGAGCCAGGTAATACAGATGAGATAAAATTCTTATCATGGAAAACAGCTCTGCTCTTAGCAATAACTTCAGCAAGAAGAGTCTCAGAGTTACAGGCACTAATGGCGGTTGAACCTTTTATAATTTTCCATCCGGACAGGGTTTCTCTGAGGACAAACCCAACATTTATGCCTAAGGTAGTGTCCAGTGTGGCTCTTAATCAAACAATTCATTTGCCTACCTTTTATCCGAACCCACAGAATAAGGGGGAGAGACTTCTACATTCTTTGGACATACACAGACAGCTACGCTTCTACTTGGACAAAACTAAAGCTTTCAGAAAATCTGTGCAACTCTTAGTGGCATATGCTGCAGGATCTCAAGGAAAAGCAATCTCAAAGCATCCAATTTCCAAATGGATAGCCCACTGCATTCGTTTCTGCTATTCTCAACATGGCAAATCAGTGCCCAAGGGCATCAGGCCACACTCAACCAGAGCAGCAGCTACTTCAGCAGCCTTCCTCAGAGGAGTACCAACTAAGGACATTTTGGAGGCTGCAACCTGGACTTCAGTGCACACTTTTACAAAGCACTACCACTTGCCTCTTTACTCTAAATCCAGAGCTGGCTTTGCCACTGCAGTTCTGCAGGGCCTCATAGCCACTCCTAATTCTATTTAGGCCCAGCCACCCAACCTGAGCTTTGGGATTCAACCCAAGAGTAATGACTGCAACAGTGAAACACGATGAACATAGTACAGTTGTGTACCTACCATAAATGTAGATGTTCGAGTGTATTCACTGTTGCAGTCCAAGTTACCCTCCCACCATCCCCCTTTCATTGCTTGGACTTATCTGTACTTCTCTATTCTATACAACCTATGTGGTGTATTTGCTTGTAGATGAAGGTTTTGTTTATGTTAATGCATGCTTTTTTATAAGCAGAATTTTAGCCTACCCTTTTGGGGGCACCTGACATCTGGGGCAAGAAAAACTGAAGAAAATGGCATCGGCTGCATCTTTTATACCCCTGGCGCACTGACGTCAGGGAAGAGGCGACAGCAACCGACGCCGGACCAGGACTTTGGAATTCAGGCCGACTGCGGGTAGCCTGCCAGCAGGATAACCCAAGAGTATTGACTACAACAGTGAATACACTCGAACATCTACATTTATGGTAGGTACACAACTGTACTATGTTGGAGTGTGTTCACTGTTGCAGTGCAGGTTACCCACCCACCATCCCCCCTTTTCTTCTGATGGAACCTATATTTCCTTCTCTGATTTATACAACCTATGTGGTGTATTTGCTTGTAGATGAAGGTACATTTTATATTGGTGCATGCATTTATACATATATAAATTTTGGCAACCCTTTTAGGGGGCACCTGACATCTGGGGCAAGAAAAACTAAAGAAAATGGCATTGGCTGCTTCTTTTATACCCCTGACGACCTGACGTCATGGAACGGGCGACAGCAGCCGACGCACGACCCAAGACTTTGGAATTCAGGCCGGCTGAGGGCAACCTGCCAGCAGGATTACCCAAATGTAATGACTGCAACAGTGAATACACTCGAACATGTACATTTATGGTAAGTGTACACAACTGTACTATCTGAAGGATGCATACCTCCACATACCCATAAAAAAATGTCACAGGAAGTTCTTACACTTCAGAGCAGGTGTGAGGCATTGTCAGTTCTCTGCTCTAACCTTTGACTCATCTGCTGCAGCCATAGTTTTCACAAAATGCCTATCACCAATGATCTCCTTCTGCAGGTCAAAGGGCATTCAGATTTATCTCTACTTAGACAATTGCCTCATTTAGGCAACAGATCTAGAAAAACTCAAAAGCAGATCTTGTCATGAACTACCTCAGAGCCTTAGGTTACATGGCCTCTTGTATTGTTATGATCCCTCTGGCCAGACTACATATGAGGAAGCTGCAGTGGTACCGCAGAACTGTGTAATGACAACATTCTCAATCCCTCATCTTCAGAGTAAATCTCCTCCCTTATCTCAGGAAAGAGTTTGCCTGGAGGGCCCGAGCATGCTTCCTCAATTCAGGCCTTCCCTTCAGGTTCATCCCTTGGTGCCAAACTCTTGACCACATATGCCTCGGAAATAGCATGGAAAGCCCACTAGAACAACTTCCAGACTCTGTGCAGATGGGACTTGCGGTTCAAAAAACAAAGACATCAACCAAAAAGAACTGATGGCAGTTCAAAACGGCCTGATTGTCTTCAGCGACCAGTGGAAACCAGGAGTACTCCTTGTAAAGACAGAAAATACCACAGTTATATGATACATAAATGGGGGGGGGGTCACTCTTACCTTCTTTGTCACCTAGCCATGGACCTTTTTGAAACTGCAAGCTTCTGTAGGACTGCACCTCATGGCACAGTGCCTACCAGAAGAAGCTAGTCAACGGGTGGATCACTTCAGCAGGAACCTGTCAAACCCCTATGAGTGGCAACTGCATCAGGAAGTTTTTCTTGGCATAGCCAAAGAATGGGTTGTGCCACAGATAGACCAAAATGAGGTAAGCCTGGAAAACAGATGCTTTTTAATTACCTTGGACAGGCTTATTCCTCTGTGCTTCCCCCCCAATACCCTTTCTCCCCAGATTACTGCTAAAGATAAGGGAAGAAGGACTGAGGGTCATTCTAATAGCCCAAGATTAGCCGAGGCAGCACTGGTATCCCCTATTGCTTAGTCTAACCAACAGGTTACCATGTTTGCTGCCCTAGCTAGTGAACCTGTCTACACAGAACAAGGGCACCATCATACACCCCATCCTGAACACACTCAAATTGACAGCTTGGATGATGCCTTGATCCCATGGAAGGGGCACTCAAACAGGTCCTGGAAATTCAAAAAGAAGCCAGGAGACCTAGCACTATTTCTTTATTTCTCAAGCATAACCACCCTGTCTTTAATACAAGTGTATGCATGCACCACAAATATTTTATAGACCTTCTCCCCATATCTGAAATCACAAAACACACATTTCACATGGACGGTTATTGTAACATCTAAGCTTCAGCTGTTGATTCTTAAATAATATTTCTATGCCTGAATAGAGCTCCTTTCCAAAACTTCATAACATTATCTTTCCCCATAACTTTTCCAGCTGGTCTTTTTGTACCTTATCCAAAAAGCCTAGTATATTTTAAGTATGCTATATTAGATTTTTGTTCCTGACACCATTTCAGCACCATTAAATGTCATACTTCACTATATGCTGTTAATGTTTATCACAGTAACATTCAAGGTACCCCTGCCCCTTCTTTGTGACTTTTTAAAACTGTAACATAAACTTTCTTTTCCTTACCATGTTTCCAGTAGTATTGCTCAATTCCCACTCTTCCCACTTTTCCTCACTTTTATTTTAACTTAAATTTAATGCAGAATTTGTTTCTGCGCATTTTATACTACTTTTTTGTACTTTCGTCATTGCATACTACCGTTCCATTTTTATTATGTTCCTCCTTATGCAGCTCATGTGTAACATTTTTAATCAAAGTCAGCATTCTCTTATACAATACTTTCCCTCATCTCCACAGATGTGTCATCATTTCCAGCAGTTTCAAGCAATAATTCACAGTCAAACCAAAAGTGTTCCCTCCCACATTTTCTGCAAGTCATTTTGCAGTACTAAATTGAATGTCCATACTGTCCTCATCTTTTTTAGGGCAAATCTGTATCATATGATCATCGGCACCCCGTGAAAAGAAAAAAAAACATATTTTAGGTTGTCTCCAGTGTTTTATCATCCCTTTCTTTCAATTTAACATAAGCTGAACAAATGTTGCAGTCTCCCATCATCTACATCAAAATGAACCCAAATTTCCCTCTTCCCATTCCATAAATGTCTGTCATCAGTCATTCTTAATTTAAAAACGTCTGGCATTGACATAATCCCTTAGATCTTACTTAGTTGCATCTGTAGTCCTGAATTGCACATTTTTATCCAGAGCAAAGCAGTATTCTCAATGTCTGTGTAACTTTTCCATGGCTCACAACAGGATTTTTTTTATCAAACAATGTTAAAAAAAATTCTGCCAGTGCAAAAGTCTCAAATGTTGTTTCACAGAAGGACTGTGACCCTAAATTAATCAGAACCCTCACATCTCTAACAGAAAATCCAGATGGAACCGCTAGAGAATCCTAAACAACATACCTGTTTTTCCATTTCTGGTGTGAATTTTCATTATGTCATCTCCTTAAATCGAACTCTGCCACATTATAGTATCGCTTCTGTGTGCAGCTGCATATATTTTTTACTTCCCATTTTCTCCTGAGCTTATTATTTCTGTAACCTGCCCCCTGTCTGCTGCTTGTAGCTACTTTCTGGATCCTGTCTTCTTGTGCATTTAAAAATACTTCAACTCTCTGCCAGGACTCATTGCATGTGGTTCCCATCTCGAAACAGTCATTGTAACTGGAAGTACTTCTCCACTGCTTCTGACCAAGATAAAGCCAATGCACTACTTGGCTGTTTTGTATCAAGCATTTTCTGTAAGTGAATATTCTCCAGACCACCTTCCAGAAGAACAATAATTTCAGACTATAGAAAATCCACCTCCACAGTATTTGTAACATTCACAAGTGAAGCAACATTTGCAGAGCCTCCACATTCAGACTCTCCATCTCCTTGCTCTGCATATTCTCCAGCAGATCTCTCTCCTCCTTCATCTTCCCTGTCTTCAACAGCCCTTCATCCCCAACCACAGGGAAAGCATAGGGGAACTTCTCCCAGCCCTCGCCAGATTTCCACTAGTCCATATGAATACCACTTTGGCTCTCCACTGAAAAGAGCCACAGGCCTAGAAGACAAATCCAAGCAACAAAGAAAAAATAAATAATAAAATGTTTTCTCTTTGATATATATGGCCTGATGTGGTCACCGTGTTCATGTAGCAGATGGCTATTAAGTGATACCACTTGTCTTTTTGCCAGTTTTGCTGAGGTTAGTGACAAGAGATTGACTCAAGATACATGCCTCTGTTTGATTCACCAGGATTGGGATCCACATATCTTACTTGTTTTATAGATATCTCTTTCCAGGGTTTCATATCTGAAAACTAGCTGTGCAGAGTGCAGGCTGCCAAACAGTTGGCCTTCCAGTAAGCAACAGGTAATCCATCCATTCAAGAAGCAGGCTCTGCTGTTTAGTATCTGTAATCCTAATAAGAGTTGTAATGAAGACATACATTTATTTATTCAACTAATGTTAGGTGAGTATCTCACACAGCTCTACTTGATGTAGACCGAATTGTCCCAGTAATATTACTTTTATTTTCGCAAATTTCAACACGTTGTCCTCTCTTATCCCAGAGTATGAGGTGAATAAATGTCTTAGCCATGCTAATAGACCTCAAAATGCTGCATCCCCTTGCAGTCATGTACCTATCTTACTATTCCTCTAATTTCTTGCATGTTTTTTTTTTACTCTGCAGTTTTCTGTTTACTTTTCTAATGGTAACTGCAACTCTTCCACCACTTCTCCTACCCTGTCTGTTTTGAACTTTGTGTAACTCCATATTCCCAGTGACCAAGATATCCAGTACCCCTTTCCCGAGCACTGCCTGTAAATGGTTCAGTTTCTTTCCCAAGCTGTTAGCATTTCCCAACATTACTAGCCATCTCTATTTTTTTTTTTAATTGTCTCAGTTTCACATTTCTGTTTTTCATGTTACCTCATAAACTGATTGCTTTTTATTTCTTAAGCTGCCAGTACATTTTCTCTTAAAATCATCCTTGTTTCCATTCATATGTCTTTACAGGCTTCTGAGCTGTGTTATGTCTTGCCTGCTTCATCCTGAACTGTTTTAAGTCTGGTAGTTTTTACCCCTTGTCCTACATTTTACTACCTCACTTTGTTTCCATTGTAACAGAAGTGTTCCACACTAGTGCAGAATCTACAGCTGTGCTGGAGGCATAGGTGAATAAACCCCTGACTATGATCAAACTTCTGTTAAAGGATTGTTCGCTTTACAGTGAGGCAAGGAGAATGGCTGTGCCTATTCTTGGGGGTGGGGTGGGGTGTGGAGGGGAGATGGGGTTGTTTTCCTAGCTGCTCATATTGCTGCATCTTATTTGACCACTGCCAAAGGACAAGGACAGAATCAAATGGATTGGGGCAAATGGAGGGAAGATGTGAACATGGCCATCCAAGTCCATGATAATAGCCCTTTTTGGCCGTGTGGAGTGAGATTGAACTGATAGAGAGCAAAGGAGGTCCATATTATGATGTAGGTTCTACATGACCAAAGGGGAGAGGTTAGGGCCTTCATATAAAAGTAGCTCTCGTTATTGGGATTGCAGTGAGAACATTGAGCTAACTGATATTTGCATGGTTGTATGCCCCTTTTGACATTTCTTATCCTAGGGAATCTGCAAGGATAAGTATGTGCCCCTGGGGAATGAATTGGCTTGACTCTGTTAGGAAGTGGCTTGATGGTTGGCAGGTGGGAAAACACCTAGGGAAAAAAATACTGCAGCATTCTGCCCCCATTTTACCAATATGTTCCTTATCTAGCTGATTTTTTTTCTCCCAGTCTTGGAGATGAAAATAAACTTCCTTACCCACCCACATTCCACAGTTTGACAGTATTATTACTTATTTATTGACATTTGATTACTGGGAAAGTCCGACTGGTTAGGAGCCCATTTTCAGAGGTGGTCTGGAGAGAAAAGCTACAAAGTATTACAAAACATTTTAAGAACAATAATTTTACAGTCTTTAAAAATAATACAAAAAAACTACAATTTAAGTAATTATATTTAATTAGACCATGGTCTTGCAGATCCCCAGGAACCGGGGTCCTGTGATTTATCCTTGGACATCCCCTTTTTCAGTGCAGCTTGTCCTTTTCAGTGATTCTCATCTGTAGCGCTGTTAACTAGCACAAAACCTAAGCAGGTGTGCTACAGTAAGAATGATTATGGACTTGACCGACAGACAACAAGGTTGGGAGTTTTCTGCGTTCTTAGTGCAGTTATACTTTTGAACATTATCTGCCAAAAGGAATTGAGTAATTGTGTGTGTGCTTTATATGCTATAATATTAGACTATCATTGGCCAAGGAGGAGCTACGTACATGACTAACATCCACAAAATCTCTGGAAGTCAGACTAGATGGTCAGATGTCTGCTTTTGGTAAATCGTATGGGTTACGAATACTACTGCAATTGTGACGTCCTACTCAGACATCTACTGTTATGGTGTGCTTCCCATGCAGTTATACTTTACTTTTCTAGCAGTTCTTCATGCTTCTCTGTTAATTCATCTTTTTCTGTAAGAGTATACTCGGCAGTAAAGTTAAGTGGGTGTTTTTTCTTCATGATCATATTTGTCTGAACAGGAAAGTTTTGTGTAATTCTGAGGTGAGTATGTTTATCAGTGTATTTAAATAGTTGCTGCACAATGATAAGTATCGATAGATATAATGTATACCTTAATATGTGGTATCTACCTGTACTACATTAAACCTTATTGGTGCTATTTGAAATTTTTAAGAAAAAATGGCATTTATATAGCCATACAGACTCATTCTTTTTCTTCGTTTTTAAGCAACTGCATGGAGTCAGAGTCCTGTACTGCATGGAGGACTGCTGTGAGTCTGCTGGAGCAGGTATAGTGAGTACCCTTTGGGATGCTGCAGAACCTAGAGCAGAAGGCACGTCCAGGGTGGGTTCACAGACGTCGCTTTGCAATGTAGAGGGGGAACCACAGGTTCCTGCAGCTGCCCAGACAGGTGTTTCTTCAGCTTCTCAATCCACTGACACTAGGCCTTCCTCAGGGTCTATACCTCCTAGGCCTTCATTCAAAAAGAAATCCAAGACCAAGCATCTGTCCCCCTCTCCTGAAAGTCAACCAGATTGGCAGGCTTTTTCACAGAGCCTATATAATGCCTTTATGGCTCTGAGGCCGGCCATGCCTGGATCCCCACAGGTTGGCCCTCCTCCTATCAGTCCTAGGCCTCAGGTTGAGGATGTCATCCTACCTGAAGCTGAGGATTCCTCAAACACCTCTTCTAAGGATTCCCTCTCTTATGTCTCACAGATGCCTTCTCCTCTTGGATATGCTTCTCCAGAGAACGAATCTGTAAAGACTAATTCCCCAACAGAGGACCTCACCTTTGGGGAGACAATTTCCAACATGAGTGGATTTTTTGAGTGTGATTCTTCTGAAATGTCTGAGGTACAAAAAAGATATTATGAACTCCTGCAGATGGACACCCCTGGTCCTTCTGGAATTCCCCCAGTATTACCAGCTTTCTTGGATGCTTTCAGTGCTTCTTGAGTTAATCCTGATTCCCAACCACCTGCTCCCAGGAGGCCTGACAGGTTGGACAAGGTTAATGAAGGGGCAAAATTTCTGATCAAATGCCCTGTAGCTGACCCTGGCACTGTCTCAGTCTCCACAGACAAGCCATCCAAATTACTGCCATCTCCATCAGTCCTCCCCACTGACAAGGACAGTAAGGCCATGGAGCTCCTTGGTAAGATAGTTTACACTTCCTCTACCCTGTCCTTCAGGTCAGTAAATTATCAGACACACATGTCCAAGTATGCCTTGGCACTTTTGACCCAGGTCACCAAACTGATAGCTGATCTTCCTGCCTCACCTTCTAAAGCCCAAATTTCTACCCTCATTAATCTCTCATCGCAAGTCACTAGGCACTCTATTTGTTGCAGCTATGATGCTGCAGAAGCTTCTGCAAGATCAGCTGCCTCAGCTTCAGTCCTAAGATGATATTCTTGTTTAAGGCTTCAGCTCTTACCCAGTGACATTAGGGCAAAATTAATGGATGCACCTCTGGATAACTCTGCCCTGTTTGGTTCTGAAGTGGCTGAGCTATTTAAGATCCGTCAGCAGAAAGGGAAGGAGCTGCAAGACCTTTAACACCTGTTTCCCTCCCCATTTCTAAATTTCACAGGAACTACCCACCAAAGACATGGTTCATTAGGAAACACTCTCCTCCAGCTTCCCATGCTAGAGACAGAAAAGGCACAAGGAAACAGCAAACCCCTTGTAAGTCTGCTCAAACACCTGCCCAGCAAGCTCCCTTTCAGGATAGGGCAGGTAGCCTGTGACTACCTGCCTTCACTGTCTCCCCCCCCCCCGACTCCATTCTCCTGTCCCTAAGGTTCTGTCACTGACTGCCCCTTTGTCAAATCATTACCTCAGACAGGTGGGTCCTCCACAAAGGGCTGTTTTATGTCCTGGGTCATTCCCCACTCTCCCAGAGGGATCCTCCAGCCACCAAAAAACAAACTCCACCTTTTCTAGCCAGTCATAGACAGCCTCTTTTCTCAAGGAACCATGCAACTGGTTCCTCTGGTGAAAAAAGGAAAGGGGTTCTATTCAAGACTTTTCCTGGTGCCCAGGAAGGATGGACCCTGGAAACCTATCCTGGATCTGTCTCACCTCAACCTGTTCTTGCAGGTCCCCACCTTTCGCATGCTTATTCGTCAACCCCTTTTTTCTTTACTGATAACTCGGATTTCTAGCCACCTTGGATATAAAGGATGCCTACCTCCGTATACCTATAAGGCCCAGCTATAGGAAATTTCTCCATTTTGCTGCTGGTTCTGCACATTTTCAGTTCTCAGCCTTGCCCTTTGGACTTTTTACTGATCCAAGGGTCTTCACCAAATGCCTGGCTCCTGTGGTGGCCTACTGCAGGGTAGAAGGCTTCCAAATTTTTCCATACCTGGATGACCTCCAGATTTAGGCAGAATGCTCCAGATCCCTGGAGAGCCAACTCCACAAAGTCATCTCCCTCCTCCAGGCTCTGGGATTCCACATAAACTTTCCGAAGTCCAACCTGAGCCCTTCCCAGGACTAGTTTTTCTTGGGGTGCAGAATAAGGACAGATGTTATGATGGCATTCCTCCTGCCCCAGAAAGTGGAAATCCTAACCCAGTACCTGGCCACTGTTCTCAAAGCCACTGCTTTGACAGCCAGACTATACCTCATGCTGTTGGGTTACATGGCCTCCACTATTCACATGCTACATTTGGCAAGACTCCACATGAGAAAATTGCAATGGTATCTCAAGTTCATATGGACCCAACACTCACAGCCATTGGACTTCGTCATCCCCTTCCTTCCTTGCCTGAGGAAGGAGATTCTGTTATGGTTAAACCAGGTTATGCTCAATCCAGGGCTTCCACCGAAACCCCTTTTCTCTGTCCAGGAGATGTACACAGATGCCTCATATCTCGGCTGGGGCCTACTCTTGGCAGCCTGAAAGTGCAGGGTACCTGGTCCCACACCTTCAGGCAGGAACACATCAACATTAGGAAAATGAGAGCAATCATATTTGCCCTGACAGGCTTTCTTCATTCCCTATAACAAGGGCCCCTGAAGTTGTTCACAGACCGTACTACAGTTCTTTGGTATTTGAACAAATGAAGGAACCAATTCCTATTTGCTTTGCAGACTTGCTGTCCAGGCCTGGGACCTGGCAGCCAAACATGGAATCTCCTTGCAGGCAGTTTATATCCTTTTAGCTCAGAATATTCCGGCAGACACCATGAGCAGGTCCATGTCACAATCCCATGAATGGATGCTTCACAGGGATGTGTTTCTGGACATTGTCCACAGATAGAGTACACCTCAAATAGATTTGTTTGCCCCCCCCCCCCTGAACAGACAACTACCACTGTTTTGCACCAGGCTACCCAGTCCCTTAGCAAGGACAATGGATGACTTCTCCATCTCATGGAAGAGGATGTTTCTGTATGCATTCTCCCCCTTCCCATTACTTCAAAATGTCCTGCTGAAGATCCAGCAGTACAAACCAAAAATCTTGTTGGCGACTCCCTTTTGGCCAAGACATCATTGGTTCCCCCTCCTACATTTAACCAGGGGCAATCACCACAAGTTACCTCACAGAGTGGACCTTCTCACACAAGAAAAGGGATCCTGATCCATCCCCACCTGGAATCTCTGAATCTATCCCTGTGGGTGATAGACGTCTGATCCCTTCTAGGCACCTTTACACTGTGGACATGCTTGCTGTCCTTCAGAAGGTCAAGGAACCTAATACTAGGAGATCTTATTTGTCTAAATGGAAGAGGTTCTCCATGTGGTGTCAACAAAGAGAGCTATACCCTTTGCAACGTGTGGTCCCCTTAGTGCTGTCCTATCTGTGTGAACTCTTGCATGCGGGGCTGGCATATTCCTCTGTCAAAGCACACCTTGCTGCTGTTTCAGCCTGTTTGCCTCTTGATCCACCTCTAGCCTCCCATCTCCCTTCAAAGTCATTCCTTAAGGGAGTGCTACACTTTAGACCCCCCCCCTCAGGAGGCAGGTCCCTTCTCTGTGGAATCTGAGTTACATTATAGAGGAACTCACTGTTGCCCCCTTTGAAGCTGCTTCCAAGCCATCTGTGAAACATTATACCAGGAAAACTGTACTCTTTGTGGCCCTGACTTCAGCCAGAAGAGTGTCAGAACCCTACATCCTCATGGCAACACCTCCCTTCCTCATCTTCCACAAGGATAGTGACCCGGAGGACCAACCCCCTCCTTTATGCCCAAGGTGGTCAGTGAGCTATCCTTATATCAGGGTATTCACCTGCCTACCTTTTTCCCTCATCCCCAGAATGACAGTGAGAAAGCTTTACATTCCCTTTATGTTCACAGACAACTTAGATTTTACCTTGACAAGACTCAGACCATTAGGAAATCAAACCAATTATTTGTCTCCTTCCACCCCCATGCCTTGAGAAAGGTGATGACAAAGCAGATCATTTCTGTTTAGATCTCCAAAGCTATATCATTTTGCTACACATTCCATGGGAAACAGCTCAAATCTAAAATTAAAGCCCACTCCACTAGAGCCATAGCTTCATCTGGGGCCTTCTTCAAGGGATTGGACACTGCTTCCATTCTAGAGGCAGCTACTTGGTCAACTGTCCATACCTTCACTAAACACTACAGGTTGGATCATGTCTCCAGATCCAGAGTGGGGTTTGCTAGGGCAGTCCTGCATGTCTTTGTGGAGAGTAGCTCCATACCACCACCCTCTTCTTTCCTGTGAGCTTTGGCATTCACCCAAGAGTTTGGAATACTGCAACATGAGAATAGAAAGATATAGAATAATTGTGCAAAATCTTACCATAACCATAGATGTCCTTCTCTTCCATGTTGCAGTATTCATTCCCTTCCACCGTACCCCCTTCTCTCCATCTGAACTGTCTCTTCTTGGATGGCAGAGAGCCTATACAGCTATCCTGGGACTGTGGTCCAAGTGGGGCATTCAGTTCTGAGGAAAGGTACATGCAGACTTCACTTTTATGGCCCACGCTCCCTAGCCAAAGTCAGACATCCTACGTACCTAGCAGTGAGTACAAGCGTTTGTATACTGGCCGGACGTTTGGGTAGCAAGAGAGGAAAACCCAAGACTTTGGTATACTGCAATATGGAAGAGAAGGACGTCTATGGTTATGGTAAGATTTTATACAACTATTCTTTCTAGAATGCAAAATGAATTCAGTCACATAATGCTGTCTTTTTCTCTCACTGCAGGAACAAATGGTATATGGTTGAGGTAGCCCATGTTATGAGCAGATGTAATTGTGCTAACATTTCATAGACACTTATCAGCAATACCAATAAAGTGTTAAGTAGCATTGTTGATTCCTAAATATATCTGTCTACATATTCCCAGAATGGATGTATTCCTTGCATGTCTGTACTAAGCTGCTGTAGTCAGTGTTACATTTTTTGCAGATGTCCCTGCAGTCACAGCTATTGGGTTCTATTCCCATGCCTGCCAGCTAAAGCATGACAGATGTCTAGTTTATGTACTTTACATAAAAATGCCTCTCAAGTGTCACAATTTCACATAATGTAATTAAAACCGCCTAATCATTCGGTCACAGGATTACCAGAAAAATGATTATCTGGAATGCAATGTTTTACCAAATCCGCTTACATCCTTGGTAGTTATAGAAGTCCACGTTATGTGAAAGTCTTCTGTGTAGTAGTGTACCTGCATTTGTTATTGCTCAGCCCATACTGACCCATGCTAACAGCTTGAAAGGTATGTACCTGCTACATCAGCTATAGGAGAATTGTAGTTATTGCACTCAAAACTGACAATACATGCTTGTAGAGTATTTATTATCAGTGTTTTCAGGGATATAGTCTGCATGGTCTGTAATGGATTCTTTCTCCCTCTCTCTCCCCACCCTTATCTTCATTTGTTTATTGTTGTTATTTATTATTATGATTTAATATTAACATATTTTGTTAAACTAACTATATTTTTGCAAAATGTGATGTATTATTATGTGTTGTTATGATTCAATATTAACATATTTTGTTAAACTAACTGTTTTGTTGACGTTATGGTTTACTTCTCACTTGCATGCTGTTAACATACTGACTGATATGTTATTTATTGTTTGTTACACATAATGTACATCAGTATGTATTTGGATTAATTAAAACGATGTTCTGCTCTGTTAATACTAACAACGGTTCGGTTATTACTAACCGTAACTTATTGCTGTACCTCATTTACCACAGCACATCAAGGTAGGCTGGTTCCAGCTGATCCGCTTACCGTGCCTCAACTGGCTGTATCACCGGGACCCAGCATGTCTTGGGCCCAGACAGGTGGTGCTGCCTCTGCACTACCTGCGGTGTGGGATAGTACCACCCCACAGGAGAGGGCCCAGGTCCCCCCTGAGAGCGGTGGTGGAGGGGGTGTTGTCACCCGGAATGAGCGGCCAGTCTTGGTGCAGAAGATAGTCTACCGTGGGTTTGACAGCCTCCTGCGCCGGATTGAGGGCATGCTGGCTGACCTGGTGGGGCAGCCTCATCCCCAGTGCCCAGTCTCCAGCACTGCCACCTCGTGGCAGTGAAGCAATATTACCGACAGTTTCATAGGTGGGGATGTGAGTTACGCTGCTGCCATCTGGAGGCACATGGGACTTGGATTCCACAACACCCTCCCTATCCAAGATGTTCTCCCCCCTCATGTGTCACACACCACCCCTGTCTGCTGTCTTGCCTGTTTGCAAATGCATCCTCACCTACCCAACTTAGCCCCCACACGTACCTATGTCCCTTCTCCAAAATTCTACTCTCACCTTACAAAAAATGGCACCTGTCCCAAAAAAAATACTGTCCCATACATAGCTCTCCATTTTGCACTTGTCCACCAGACACATGTAATTTGGTCCAATTGGCTTGATAATGCAGTTATGCTGTCCTCACTCCTCTCTCTGGGGTTGAGAGTTCAAAGTCAGGTACAGATTATGTCAAAGTGCACAGTTTGTGCTGTACAAGAAATGGATAGCTATGATTCTTTCCTACACCCTTCCTGCACATCCCTGCCTGTCTTTCACTATGTTTTACCCTCTGCTTGCACCCCATTTCACCACTTTCCTGTCTCCCCATTTTTCTTTTCTTTATATTTTTAGAGCTTTGCTACACAAAACACTGCATCATTCAGCTTCGTTATCTCAGCTAAATAGAGCTATATTGACTATATGTGTTTTTAAACTTGTAATACACACTTACAAACTAAACACCTGTCCCATATATCGAACCCAAAACCATCACACCTGCAGTCCACTGCATTAACCTGCAATGCTGTACAACTCTTAATTAAAATAGGTGGTTTAAAAAAAAAACACAGTAATTGCCAGTTACAGTCATTAAGCGTGTTTCAGCAGAGCTGCGCAACACGCAAACTTGATTAAATAGTAATGGAAAAAATGGGAGTGTATCTTGGACTCTGGTGCAGTAGTACACCACTAGAATGTCAAAGACAATAATGGATGTCAGTGAGGCCTGTGATAGCAGGTAAATGTGCCCTTAAGCAGCAACATGTAGAAAGCCACCTGCTAAGGCATTAATGGCAGAAGTGAATGTACAGTGTTGTGAAGGCAGCAGTTAATGACTGACACATGCACTCTTTATCCACACAATGCATTTCAAATGACATGTCTGCTTTTTGCTGATGGAAGTCACAACCCTGCAGTTGGGAACACACTTCACATATCCCTACAGCAAAACTATATGTGCATAAAAGTGTCACATCATGCATCAATATGCATTCACAGAGAATGGCAATGCAGGTACTGCAAATGAGGGTCACTAATATCACAGTGCACCACACAATCCTTCCAAAGTCACTGTGCAGATTATCACAGCTGCACAGCTAGCATGCACATTGGAAGTCCCGACTTGTAACAATGCCCGCCCTTATACATGCTGCAAATTACTACTAGACTGTAACACATGGCCTGGCAGTTGCCCAAATGGTGGACCTGTTCTTATATTTATACCCTATCTTATTCAAGGACACACCAAACGTGTTACCAAGTACTCTGTTAGTGATGCCGTTAATTAAAAGGTCTACCTGATAACATCTAATCCCCAGAATGCCAAATCCCATTTCATCAAGCCAAATGCATCGAAACTGCAGAAGACCGAAACTCCATATCATCAAACCAGACTTCCATGAACTGAAGAAACGTCCTGTTCCTCTGAAGCAGCAGTAGTGAAGGGAATGGAGATACTGTAAATGTACAGTTCACTGGGCAGTTCTGTGGTAGATGTGGGCATGCTGCATGTGTGTGCTGTTTTCTACAATGTAGTGCGATCTCGGAGTTGGTATATTTAATTTGCAGGGAGTGTGGGGGTGCATGGGGGGCACAGCCCCCCTCATAAAATGTAGGATGGGACAGTGTAGGTTTCTGTTTTGTGGGGTGAGTATGTTGTAGGTGGAGTTTGTGTAGTTTTTGTTTTAGTCCAGGGGTGTGTTCGCAGAAGTGTGGTTCGATGATAGTGGAGTTTCGCTTTTCTGCAGTTTCAATGCATTTGTCTAGATGAAATGGGATTCAGTGTTCTGGGGATTCGATGTTATAAGATAGACCCTAACTAACTTACTTACCTTAAACACTTGCCTTAATTGGAGTGGAAAGGGTAGCCTCATGCTGGCTCTACTTTGCAACGAGGCTGACACAGCTCCCAAATTACTTCTACAGCTTGTTGTCCTCCAAAGTGTTCACACTCTCTGCCTATGTCTGTTACCTGCAGCAACAGCTGCAGTCTGTAGCACACACATCTGTATGTAAAGGTTTCTGCTACAGACCTACCCTCTGCGATGATGTAGTCTCCTCACCCCAGTAATGTCCAGCAAAACATATTAGAAAGGGACCCTAATCTACATGAAAGCCTTATATATTGTACAATGGTTGCATGTCATTAGCTGATGATGGTGCAAATCAGATGTGTTGGCCGCAATTAGCATTTCAGACCCACAGATTGGTTTAGAGGCAGTCACCTGCTGATGAGAAGCATGTTTAAAAGACAAGCAGCTGACTATGGGGAGCCATTCTGTATGAGACGTTCCTCACACAGAGCATGCCTTTGTGAAAAGTTTACTGTCAACACATATCAACAGAGGAGTACTGCACTCCATCAGGTATGTAACTGATTTTATGTACAACAGGATGCAGATGGGTGAATAGACTTACAGGGAATAGGAATCACAGCATTAAACCTGTCTTAGACCTGTGATAATGACATGTCATTGATCTACTGCTGTCTTAAACCTACAAAGGACGTACAGTACATCAAGGGTGCATTGTCATTTGCCATTGTGGCACACTGGTCTCCTTGGATTGTCCCTTTATAGTGGTTGCAATAGCACACTTCTAATTGTGTGGCATGGTTCTTATGACATATTATCGGGGGGGGGGGTTGCCGGTAGGGGACACACCACAGTAGACTCGAGTGTTGGGTGTATGATCATACAGCAGTATCTGTCATGGCACACACAGGAATACCTGACTGTTGCCACTATCTCTGTTGTATCCACACAGGGTTAGTATTATATGATCGACATTTGAAAACATCGACCAACATATGGTCAACACCATATGGTGGATGTCTTCAAACATCGAACTTATAAAAAGACAAAAAAAAGAAAGAAAAAAGTACCCTAAAGGGTTTAAGCAGGGGGGCAAGCCCCCCTACACCCCCACACCCCCCGCTACTTAAATATACCAACTTCGAGACCGCAATACATTGCAGTAAATGGAAATCTCCCCTTACAGAGATTTACGTTTACACACTCGAGATTCTGAGTGTTCGCTATTCTCGTGTCGATTCGACATTCTCGGCTTTCGAGAATATAATATAGACCGTCCACACATTTGGTATGTTTGCACACTGTAGAGTATGACGTGTGAGCAAGCAGTGGATAGTGCCAGCCATTTTGTTCTTGCTGTATCTCTACATAGTGTACTTCCATATATGTGATCCTGCAATGTGTTCCCTTTTTCTCATCTTTCGGGAATCATGTACACTAGATGCCATGCTCCCTTCTCTGATGTGGAAAATGAAGTTATAGTGGAAGGACTAAGGCAACATCATCACATCCTACTGTCCAGGGGGAGGCAAAACAGGCAACAGTGGGCAGTGTGGGAAGACCTTGTCCATGATGTGAATGGCACGAGTCAGCAGAGCAGGGCATATGAGCAGGTTTAACACCATGCAATGAACATGGTCAGTGCTGCACAATAAAGGGCAGCAGATGTAGCCAGGGATCATGCCATCACCGGTGGAGGGCCTGCAGATGAACAACCACTCTCGGCCACTGAGGAATTCCTGGCAAACCTAGGTACACACGATAGCTCCCAGGCATCCATCACACCATACATCATTGAGGTGGGTGCCACAGTTTCCACAGCAGAGGAGCGTGCAGGTAGGCTTAATGTTATCAGCATTGTAATACTGTAGCAGTCATTATTTCAGGCTGTATATACGTTTATGTGGGTATTAGGTCTTTGTTCTTTGGGGGGCTTAACCTCAGTTGTACCCTCATACTCAGAATGTGACCAGTACAACAAGTAACACAGTAGCTACTGTAAATGTGAGATATATGGAGGTATTACCTTGTTGTGCTGCAACATACATTGGTACTGACATTACCTCGCCCTCAACTTTTCACAGGTCCATCAGGTATTGGCCAAGGCCATGGTCCTGCTCGTGGTAAACATGACACTGTTTTGTTAAGGTACATTTATATTCTACTAAAGTTAATGCCCTATTTAAACATATTGTCATGTGTAAAGTAGAATGTAATAGAGTAGAATGTTTTTATTTTCCAGTCTGGAACAGGTAACAAAGGATCTTAGATGGGGTAATCACAGGAGTGTAGTTGAACAAAATGAAACACTGTGGCAGTGACAGTTAAGAGCAGATATGTCTCCTGGTTTAAATGAGGCAATTACTCTAAAACATCTTTTAAAAAAACAAAGGTTGAAAGGAAAATAAATTAGGCAGTGAAACGTGTATTTCAGTATATTTGTAAAAATAGGTGCACTGGATTTTTATGTGTTGTTTTATCAAGTATAGTTTCATATTGATTAAAAGGTAAATTTTACTGGTCAAGATTTACTTGATTTACTTGATGTGATTGTTATAAAGGTCTTGAGTTGAGTGTGTGTTTTGTTCTGAGGTAGTCTTTTTCGGACAGATGTGGAGAAGAAAAATGTTTGATCACTAATCCAGTTGTGGGTCTTTGTTGTTACAAGTTTTGGTGGATTTTTCGTACACAATATTGCAGGTATTCATGCACCGCTTTGTTCTTTCTTATCGCAGGTGACTGGAGGGGAGGATTGGTGTCTGCCCCTACACAACCTGATGTCAGTGTCTCTTCGGACTCTGATGGTGGTGGCCACAGTGAGGCAAAGTTGGGGGTGTCAGAGCTTGAATCTACCCCAGAGGTAGACATCTCTCTTCTGCCTTCAGTGTCACTGCACACAGTCAGTATGCCCACACATACCCAGTCCCTGGAGGCCACAGATATTGGACAGTCAGAGGGTGGGGACATTGAACAGGGAAGTGTGGCAACTATGGCTCCAATGAGGGTAGACACTAGCCATAGCCAGAGAGCTGGCGAGGTCCGACAGGCAGATTGACAGGGGTGCTTGTAGGAGGCCTGCTCTCCGTCCATCACCTATTGCAGGTGTCACATCACGGGGTCACTTGGCGCACGTTTAGGGCTGTCATGGAGGCACAGGCATGTTTTGAATGGAACACCAGATGTATGCTTAGGATTATGGCTGCAGCACAGTCTGAGATCCGTGACTGCCTCCAACGCATTGGGAACACCCTGGATGGTTGACTGATGCAGTAGACAGAAAGTGGTCTGAGACCGTGCCTGTCTTGGACCACACATTTTCTGTGCTGGAACGTGTGGCTGGAGTTGAGCGTCAGACTCATGGATGTAGGTCAGCAACCCCATCTGCTGAGAGTCCACATGGCCATGCACAATCACACTCCCATAGTGGCAGAACATCCAGTGCTACAGAGGGGAGTGTGCTGTCCACACCACAACGTGGCAGGCCATGGGCTTGTGGTCTTGGGTGTTCCCATGGGGGAAATGGTCCCAGCAGACAGCAGTTACCATCAGGTACTAACACCGCTTCTGACCTTGGGCATGGGGGTGCCAGTACAACTCTTGGCAGAGCCAGTTCCCCTGGTTGAGGCCGGAGATGGTGAACTGTCAACTCTACTACTATGTACAGTCCAAAGCTGTCCAACACACACACATGTAGGGCTACCACTAAACTTGACTGTGTACACACACACACACACTCGCACACCACTGTCAAATGCAGTTCACCTACAGACACACGTGGCACCTTTCTATACTCCATCTTACCTGCTTCTCATCCTCACACACATACCGTTAACCTTTTGGATCAGCCTAGGCTTCATGCACCCCCCACAACACCCTGTGCAAGTGATGATACCTATGCCACACATCCCTGTCATCCTTGCCATTGATGCAGGGAAATTAAGCTATATGTCTGAGTCACAGGGTGCCTTATTAGTTAACATGTACTTGTGTAATGCAGTGTTGTTTTGCCATGCCACATGTAGTGGTTAATGACAGATACTGTATGCTGGCATTTATCATGAGTACACATACTTTTGTGTACCTTATGTTGTATGATGTTGTAATGGCTGTATAGTTATATGATGACAGGTGTGTGACAGACTTGGTTATGTTTCTGTTTCAGGAATCTGTTGGGATAACGTAGGGATACAGAGCAGCAATAAAGCAGCACAGAATGGCATGTCAGCACAGCACAAATATGTCTTCAGCAAGGTACAGCACTGTAAGTGCATGGCTCCATAGGTTGATATGTGTATAACAGACTAACAAGGACAATGGCGGTATTCAGCATACTCGTGCATCCCTAATCTGTGAGCAGGTCTGCTGCCCTTGATAAGTGTCACCAGGGTTTTGGGAACACACACATCTACAAACTGTCCTGATGGAGATGACCCATCTACAAATATCCTGTGTCCGGTACAGATAGTTGCCTGGCACCAGTTATGGTTGGTGTGTTCAGCATCCCATTTTGTCACCTGTACATGCTGTGTCACAGTAGATGTGTACTTCATATGTATGGGGGGAGGGCTGTTTCATGTAGGGCGTACTGTCTGTGTTACATACCTGTCTCTCCAGCATGTACTATGTATACCACAGTGATGTAAGTGTGTAGAACAGGTGAGACGTGTTAGTCCTGTCATGAATACATGGGACGTACACAGTGGGATCCGATACCTCACTGTATGGAGCCATACACATCCCCTCCAAAGCATTTAGGAGACAGACTACACATGTATGGTCATGACACACACTCCATAGGACAGGTTATTTACACTGTGTATTGGTGTACCATAGAACCTGTTGCTGCTACAGGTGCATGATATGCCCATGTAATGACAAAGCAAAGGTGCCACTGCACACAATGATATGTATGATGACTGCCACATTCAGTATAGCCGTGACAGTTTGGTCAGTGAATGCATCCCCACATTTTACCAACCAGTGAGAGCCAAAGACTACATAACTATCTGTGTCCATAACCCCATGTGCAATGGCCCAACTGTGTGTGGTATAGAGACACTACAGTAATTTGCAGGGGTGGATGATTTTCCACAGGATAGTATTGTGCAGTCATTGGCAGTTAGTCTTTGTCAGTGGCTCAGAGTACAACTGACTGTGTCTTAGGCCATCCTGGACAACTGTTGGTTCTGCATGGGATTCTGCAGCTCCCAGTATTCTGTAACCTGCTAATGTACTCAGTCAAAGGTCACTGACATTGGCTGTCACTGCAGAGAGGGAATAGGTAGACAGGGTATGCCAGTAATGGAGGATAGTGAACTCCAGTGGTGACTGGCATCATTGTGGCGTAGGTCTTCCAGTGCTTTCTTCTCAGAGTATGACTGCCAGACACTTGCCTATCCACCAGCTGACATAACACTGTGTACATGACGTACACAGTTCCAGCAAGGGCTGATGGCCTAATATTGTCATACACCTTGTAAGGCCATGGTTGTTGGAGTGAGACATATGTCTGACATCCATTGTATAGTGTAACAGTCAATGGGCTCCACCAGTTACAGTCAGTAGGCATGATATGGCCTGGAGCAAAAGTAACAGAGTTTGGCCCAGTGTCATGTGTACGACAGTGTCGGTGCTCGCATCCATGCTAACTCCTATCATGGTATTTCAGGTGACATGACTCAGACATCTGGGGACACCGCTTGGCACTACATGTTAGTTGCCCTCTATGCAAGTATTGCAGTTACTTCCAGCATGTTTCAAGAAGAAAGTCATGCAAGGTTTCTGTACATAGCATAGATAAACACGTTAGGGAAGTGTAATATGTACACACTGTGTTGCTTAGTCATACTGCGGCTCAATTGTCCTAAGGATGGTCCAGGTCCTTACCTATAATGCCCTACAACAGTGTCGTGAGATCCCCAAATGGAGAATCAATGTGGTGCATCATGTGCTTACCAATATAGGTGACCAGTACAGCCCCCCTTATGTGAGGTCCTCCCTGGTGGGATCTGGCCACAGATCAGTCTGCTTAGATGTACTGGCACATACCCCCTTCCATGCAAGACAGACATATATGTCAAGACAGCCATTTATTACCTCCTGTGGGATGGTTGACATAGCATGACTGCACCTCTCCCTTCAGATGGGACAGGCAAGTATGCAGAGCTCTACACCCATGCATTATGTCAACAGCATTACAGCATGAACTCGACTGTATGTGACAGGAGGGACACGGGCTCATCATGACTCAGCAAATCTGATTAGTGGACAACTGCCATTAGCAGGCTGTACAATAACAGGTGGACAGTGCCGTGTGACAGTTGGGATGAGGGTGCTCCCCCAACATGGAGGCACTACCTCCTCAACTAAAAGAAGCACATAGTGTTTTGATGTTGTGCAGACATGGTAAGTGACAAAAGTAGCCACCCATGCACAGAACCACAACTCACAATGTAGTTACATGTGTGACCTCAAAGGACAGACCCAGATTGTCGGTGATCACGTATGTCATGATGCCACATATGATAGGTCTGTACTCGTACGTAATATGTACATCCACACTGTCTGCATCAAATACACTGTTTTGTCCCCATCACATGTGACACATGACATTCCTACAACCTGTCCCATAATGTCCATATTTACAGAGCAGTTTGTAAAAGGCCTCTCATTGGAAGATATACAGAATCTATTGCACATGCTAACATTCCAAGCTGCATCCCACATGTGATCTGACAAGGATGGCTAACACCATTGAGAAACCCTTGCAATCATACTGACACTACTGACTGCACACCCGCTGAGTGGACAATGGCAAATGTTATACCCTTGCACAGCATAGCTCTCAACCTTCCAACTCCAAAATGAGGAACACTAGTCCTCATAATATGTAAGAAATGGGCAAAATGTGGAACACATACTAACAGCTTGCTAACAACTTTAACTAGGAAGGTCATAGGATGGTTAAAATATGCAGGTTTTATTTATATAAAATATCTGTTAATGAACTGATATGAGTCATTGTTATTTACCATGGATATCATTTAAAACATTTCTAACACTGAATGTGTGACAGATCCTTTTAATTTGGAACTTGGTGGAACATGAACTTTTTAAATCCCCAAATGAGGTACATTTCTTGTAATGAGGTACACTTGAGAGATATGTTGCACAGTGGTGGTGCATCCACTGACCAACATAACTATACATCTCTTTGAGTATCCATATCTGTATGCCCATAGGGGTGATCATCATGGAGCTGATCAGCACACATATGTGTGTTCAATACACAGTTGACTGTACACAGTTTGGATGTGATAGGGGGAGCATGACTGTTATACGTGGTGGACATTTCCAGGGCAGTCACCATGGACCTGGGTGAGGGTATATCAGGGCATACAACTCCCTAGACTGAGCCAAGCCGTCTGACTATATCCCCCCACCCAGGCAACATTGCAAAGCACCCACTTTCCAAGATAGTGTCATTGTAGGGGTCACTAAATGGCCCATTGCTGGCACACATATGCAATATAGGGACATCCACCTCCAGTAGCTGATCTGTAAGCAGCAGTGCTCAGCAGGACGCAGTCCTGGGTTCTCTACTGCTTGGAATCCGATCAACCACAATACATGCGACTACTGATTGAGTGTAGCTAACAATGTTGGCTCATGCCTGCAAATTGTGAGCACTCATAGAGTCTCTGTGATATGTCACTATCCTGCAAGAGGGTATTGTGTACACATGCCTGTTGACATATTAATGGCCATAAACTCCCTGCAAATATCTGTGCAGTATCATTTCCATCATTTAGACCTGTGTACCTGGTAAGTAGCACATCAGTCGCAACTTGTGATGTACATACTCGGGAGTGAACGAACTGGGCACACACAGCTGGTCACACAAGTTTATACATAATGTGCCTCGGATCACCTTGTCTCTACAGTGGTATGGCAGGAATCGTATGGTGTAGCTGAGGCCACAGTCACCTGTAAGTGACATACTCATAAGCTCCTTGTACTCTTCCCTCAGCATACCGATATCTGAGCGCATATCTATCAAGTGTACAGATTTTTACTGAATGTGCAGATTTTTGCCTCAAATTTTTGGTCTGTTTTTCATAAAATTGTGGTTTTCTGGCAAATTAATGGCAAATCATTAAAGACTGAAGTTAGAAAATAATGACAGACATTTAAGTTGTGGACTTCATATCCTTCTGAAAATGCATGCTAATGCAAAACCTGTTATTCTATCAACTTTCAAAATTTGTAACAGCAATATTTAACAATTGTTCCTGTTTTGGGGCCTTTGTCCCACTCTTACTTATGGCTTTGTCCAGATTTCTTGCTCTTAAGAGGTTGAGAGGTATAGTGCAATGGCCATTTGGTGATGTACCTTTCAAAGCAGTACTGACAATTGCAAACAACAGTATGGTCCCTCACAAGGACAATTCATGTCTTCAGTATGTGTTCAGTGGGGATCGTCTGCAATGAGTGTCATTGTCACCTGTGGCATATAGAGTACTCAGAGGTGGTCTGTGCCTTGCATATGGGGCAATGTGTCACCCTGCTTGATTGCATATGATGCCTATCTGTAGGAGGCATAGTAGAAGGATAACTCACTGTAGGGACATTAACCTCGTATGTGACATTAGTACTACATGCTTGTGGGTGAGATTGGTCTAGCAGACTTAAACACGTCCTTGAAACAGAACCCTGCCTAATGGCACACAGAGCAGTTCAGTACACTTCAGCATATGCCATCTGTATGATTGGCTGGGCAACCGTCATCTCAGCACAGGGCGTCTGCCTGTGTCCCTCTTGGACTGGGGCAATATGTGTTGATCCTGTAACTTTGGGTATAAAGATGTCTATGATTGTGAGGGCTGTATGACCATTATGCTAGTGAAGTTCAAATGTCCTATTGTTCCATAACTTGATGTAAAATGCTCTAACAGGCTCGCACACAAATATGGCTACATTGAGGCTAGCACCACTTTCAATCACTGGGTACAGGACATGCCAAGGCATACACGTAGTGCAAGTTGGGTTCCTATTACGTTATTGAAAGATAACGTAATCGAATGATCAAAACTTGATCGAAGATCTCATTGTGGGATCGCAGTACAGTGAGGATTGGAATATTTGCCCTTTCCTCACTGTAGTGCTATCCCAAAGTTGGAATATATATTTAGCGGGGGTGTGGGGGGCTGTACAAGCTTCAAAATGCTGCCATTTCGAAGTTTTGATCAATTACGTTATCTTTTGATAACGTAATATGAACCCGTGCAAGTTGGCTGCATGTAGATGAGAGCACTTACCTATGTAATGGTACACACTACAGATCACAGTACATGATGCCCACAACACACCTCATGTCTGCTAGTACTATCAGTTTAGGGCATATTATGCTTGATGACATCAGCAGGCCTTGTTGTGGTCAGTCCTTTGGGAGAGGGCACATCACACGCTACAAATAAAATACTGGAAATCCTAACTATTTGTAAGTTACCAAGGTGATCATGTTAATGCCATCTGGACATACACACGTACCAAGTAGCCTGGAGTGAGATTAGAACCCCTACCTATCTAGTCTTACACACTAGAAATCACAGTATTTATTGCACATGCCACATCTTAAGTCTGATACTACACTGTCAGCTGGTAGTCTTAAGGTGGATGACATCATCAGGCCTTGTAGAAGAGGGCAGTTTGGAAGCCAGCAGCATGTTACATGACCAAAAAGTGCATAACCATTGCAGGTGGATAGCCCATGACGGCATGGCAGTTGTTTTGCAGGGGTACACACACACACACACACACACACACACACACACACACACACACACACACACACACCAAGCAGCTTGGAGTGAGATTGGAAACCCTACCTATCTACTCTTACACACTGTAGATCACAGTATTTATCACATGTACCACAGCTTAAGTCTGATACTACGCACAGTCATTAAAAAGTGGAGAATATCTGGGACAACAGTGACGTTGCAAAGAACTGGATGTCCCTCCAAAATTGATGAGAAGACAAGACGAAAACTGGTGAGGCTGCCAAGAGACCTACAGCAACACTGAAGGAGCTGCAGGAATTTTACAGTAAGACGCTGTCCGGTTCGATTCTCAGCTAGAGCGTCTTCTGCATGGAGACATGCGTGAATGGGCGTGCCTTCATTGAAGGTTGTGCGTCAGGGCTGGTAACTCGGCACGTAAAAATCAACTACCAGTCATTAGCGGACCGGAGTTCTGCTGTGGCGACCCCTAACTGGGAGAGGCCGAAAGAAACAACAACAACTGGTTGTGTACTGCATGTAACAGTTATCTCCAATATTCTCCATATGGGTTGCAGGACAGAACCCTTTTCTTACACAGAAAAACATCTAGGTGTGGCTAAAATTTGTAAAACAATACGTCACGTCTCCCAAAAGCATGTGGGAAAATGTGTTATGGTCTGATGAGACCAAGGTTGAACTTTCTGGCCACAATTCCAAAAGGTATATTTGGCGAAAAAACAACACTTTGCAGCAACAGAAGAACACCATCCCCATGGTGAAGCATGGTGGTGGCAGTATCATGCTTTGGGGTTGCTTTTCTTTAGCTGGAACTGGGGCTTTAGTCAAGGTGGAGGGAGTTATGAACAGTTGCAAATGCCAGTCACTTTTGGCCCAAAACCTTCAGGCATCTGATAGAAAGCTGAAGATGAAGAGGAATTTCACCTTTCAGCATGACAATGACCCCAAGCATACATCCAGATCAACAAATGAATTGCTTCACCAGAAGAAAATTAAAGTTTTGAATGGTCCAGCCAGAGCCCAGAACTAAATCCAATAGAACATCTGTGGGATTACCTGAATAGGGCTGTGTACAAGAGATGCCCTTGCAATCTGACAGATCTGGAGCAAGTTTGCAAGGAAGAGTGGGCAAATATTGCCAAGTCAAGATGTGCCACACTGATAGACTCCTACCCAAGAAGACTAAATGCTGTAATTAAATCAAAAGGTGCTTCAACAAAGTATTAATTTAAGGGTGTGCACACTTATGCAACCAGCTTATTGTACATTTTTTATTTTTTATATTTTTCCCTAACGGATTTGTTTGTTTTTCAATTGAATTATATAGGTTATAAGTGACATTAAAGGTGGGAAAAGTTTTGAAATGATTTATTGTGGTCTCATTTTTTATATCACAAAAACCTAGCATTTTAACAGGGGTGTGTACACTTTTTGTGTCCACTCTATAAATGTAGCTGTGTGTGTGTACGCATATGTGTTGTGCAGATATATGGGGAGAGTCTACATATCATTGTGATACATATATATTAATATATATCTATTTGACATTACATAGCGATAGATATACTATGTATGTGATAAAGAGATAGTGACAGACGGATATGTATACGTATATGTCTGTATGTATAGACATATTTATACATAACAGGTCATTCTGATGATGAAGCAACAGGATTGCACTCATTTTAACTGTTTGGGCATGCCCAGTGGGACTGGCAGTACTTATAAAGTGATTCCAGGCCACACCTACATGTACTTCAGTCCTGGATTTTGTGTATTACAGACCATACCTCTCAACTGTCCAGAGTTTTGGCTCATAATTTTGGTCTGTTCCTCATAAAATTTGTGGCTTTCTGGCAAATCACTTGGGAGAACTGAGGACTGAAGTCACTAAATAATGACATACATTTAGGTTTCTGACTTCAAATCCTTCAGAAAAATGTCTGTTGAAACAAACCTTGTTATTCTAGCAACTTTTTAAGTTTATGAGAGCAGTATTTAAAATATGCCCCTATTTGTGGACCTTTGTCTCCCCATTTTCTTGGGCTTTGTCCAGATTTCTTGCACTTAGAGGTTGAGAGGCATGTTACAGGCATTGAGATCTGTCCCGGTTTCTGCAGTACTGCACTTCACTCAGGATGTCCACGGCATTCCCCAGCTGTCTGCTGTACTTAATGTGTGACTGAGGTTCATAATGTTACACCACACACAGAATGACAGTATGTGAAAACACCGACATAATAATACCTCATGTGCAAAAGATGTGAATACTTCCAGATAGAACCATCGGCACCATCAGCCATGCTAACTTCCCTAATCCGTTGAGCCACACAGGCTGCCAGACAGAGAGGAGTAATTTGTCACACATTCAACATCTCAAATATGTATGTTGTTATTTCTGCTTTTGTGGACATACAGTGTGTGTTACAGGGTTGGGGTTTGGCCAAGAGCTGGTGGAAGACCTCGGGCTTGTATATAAGGCTAAGTCAGATCCAAACCCATCCTGATAAAAATGAAGGTGAAGATGGACAACACACATGGAACGTTATGGTAAGTATATAACTTCTTTTTCGGTCATATATTGCTTGCCTTTCTGTTTGCAGTGAAACTGCAAGATTTGCATTCTGCTTTTTGTTGAGGCAAAGGCTTGCACATGTGATTTGTATCAGCACTGTGTTATGAAATGTGCACAAACTGATTTCTCAGAAAAAAATGATAAGTCACCTACTTTTGTATAATAAGCATTCTTTAGTTACAGATGGAATTTGTGTGTGTGTGTGTGTGTGTGTGTGTGTGTGTGTGTGTGTGTGTGTGTGTGTGTGTGTTTGCAAGCACATGCATGCAAATTGTAATGGGTTACATTGCTCACATCTGTTTTTCTCTCAGATGTCATTAGAAGTGTAAAATATATATAGATTTTTCTTGAACATACAACTTTTCTGTGGCTGCTGTCCATCCCCCAGGCATGGTACAGAGTATTATATGATGATAAAGTTGTCTGTGGCTAGTTATGTTGGCTAATTATCATCTAAGCACTTTTCATATGTGAGGGTGTTATGTAGAGTTCTGCAACTTTTGCTTTAGTAAACATAACTGAACAATGGAACTAAGTAGTAGACACACTGATGAAATGCAGCCAAAAAAGAAGCCATCACTCTCTTTAGCGCTTTCATTCTGTTTAATAAGAACTTCTTCAGAAAATACAGACACTCCCCATCCCACATTTAAATACCATTTTGAAATCGTGACAGCCGTGGTGGTGCAGCGGTAGCATTGTCGCTTCACAGTATGAGGTTCTCCCATTCGATTCTTGGCTGGAGCGCCTTCTGTGTGGAGTCTGCATGTCCTCCCTGTGGTCGAGTGGCGTTCGAAAGACATGCATGAATGGGCGTCGGGCTGGCACCTCGGCACCGTAAAAACCTACTGCCAATCATTAGCGGACTAGGGTTCCGCTGTGGCGACCCCTAACTGGGAAAAGCCGAAAGAAAAACAACAACAACAGTGTGTGTTAGAGCACTATGTTACAGCCCTGAGATTCCCTGGTCTGCTGATATACCATTGCTGACTTACAAAGCAGTTATATGGGAACACTGCTGTGTTGAGGGTGGGGGAACAACAGCACATGACTTGCTGGGATATACAGTAGTCCACATATCATGTGATCCCACTGTTTAACATCTCCCTTGACTGATGTAGTGAATATTCCAACCATGAGGCCTACTGATTATTAGGGGACACATACTATTAGACTGGGTATCTGTAGTCCCATGTGGATGTTACAGCTGTTCAGATAGCCCACTATATTTCCTTGCATAAATGCAGCAAATGCATACATACAGTACCATATTATAGTAATCCATACAAGTAGTGTTTAGGTTAGAGACTTACCTTGCAATGCAGCAGTTGAAAAAAATGTAGTTCAGGGCAGAATCTGTGTGATGCAAGCAGTACACAGCCATTACATGGATAGGTATAGGTTGTGTGCGTTGCCTGGCATCAACAATTTTACTATATATATATATATATATATATATATATATATATATATATATATATGTGAGTAGGAGTTAAGGTGTCAGTCCTAGGGCCCTAGGTTGTCAGTGAATGTGCTATGCATTGTCTCTTAGCCAAAGCCAAGACATAGTGAACATACTTGCATCTGCCTACAGGGACATCATCAGGAGTTACTCTTCCTAGTCCTCCTGCGAGTGTGGCTATGGTGACCTAGGCACTGATGAGGGGCTGTGTATCCCTTCTCTTTTCTGATCCTACTGCAGCTGTTTCGCAAGATTATATTGTGTAGCATGGCACATACTGTGAATATCTGTGCACATGTGGCTGGAGTGTACTGCAGGGCTCCACCAGATATATCGAGGCACCAGAACCGTGACTTCAGTAGCCCAAACACACACTCTATGATGTTCCCAGTTCGTGCATGTGCCTCATTATGGCGTTCTTCCATGGGTGTGTGCGCATTTCTGATGGGTGTCGTCATTCACGGTTCCAGTGAGTAGCCAGCATCCCCCAGTAATGGCCGTGTGGGATGTCCCCCCCAGCAAACATCTGGTACAGCTGTGATGCATTCCAGATATGGGAGTCATGATAACTGAAAGGGCTGCCAGCACACACATTCATGATAATGCCTTGGGTATTGCACATGACCCGGCAATTGAAGGAGTGGTACCCCTTGCGGTTGATGTAGATTCTACCCTCGTCACCGAGTGATGACTTGATGTGTGCATGAATGCAGTCTGTAGCACACAGTATCTCAGTGTAATGTGCTACATGGTAGAAGTGTTGCATATTGCTGGCCTTTTCCTCGGGGGTGAAGGGAAAAGAAATGTACTCACAGGCATGTAGTAGCATGGCATCCAGGAACTGATGGAGTACCCTGGATGCTGATGCCTGTGAGACTCCCATCATGTCCCCAGTTGGTCTTTGGAAGTTACCTGTAGTTAGTATCGTACGGGCTACACATACCTTTGTTTCCACTGGGATGGGTTCCCCTCTGTTGGCTGTAGGTCTGAGTTGAGGGTGGCAGAGCTCAGTGAGTTCTTGTAGTATGTCCCTCTCCACCCTGTAACACTCTACAATCTCCAGCTCATGTAGCCCCTGGAAATTTACTCTGGGCCTAGACACTCTTCCCCTTCTCTGTCTAGGCCTGTTGTCAACAGCAGCATCTAGCACATACAGATGTAGCAGACCTGCAGCAGCCCCTAGCATTCTCTCAGTTAAAATTCCCAAGTCTGTACTCCACTGGTGCAGAGTATGAGGGAAGAATCAGATTGTAGGGTGTATGCATACTTTATAGTGCTCTGTTGTAGGTGCTGACTGTGTGATTGGCTACCTATGATGCATTGCACCTGTCTTAATATATCATTAACATCATTTAATGGACCTTGTTTAAGTTAAAGAGGGGGCAAAACTACTTAATATGTCATTGCCGCTTAGATACTCTCAACACTGCGGCTTGCCGCACAAACTCTCACCCCGTAGGTAAACAAAGCTTAGCACTTAGTACTCACCCCCCCCCCCAATTTCCACTCTCAGCATAGTGGCGCACAGCGCAGCCACGTGGAAACACACTCACCTGAGCTAAATAAAGCTTAGAAGTTAGTGCACACACCCCCTGAAAGGGCACGCTGAGCACTGCAGTGCGCCACGCAAACAGGTACAGCTAAGGAGAAATAAGCTTAGAAGTTCTTGGACACACCGCCCCTGATGTCAGCTACCTTCTTTGTAAACACCAACATAGTTCTCTGCCTACATGGAGGATATATGCGGGCACGATTACCCCTTTATGCTATTTAGTAACTCCATCTCATTTGCATAGGGATCTGTACTCACAGCCTGGAAACCACACGTTTCAAAGCCCTACCATGTTAGCAACAGCACCAATGGACCATTGCAGATACTGCACACTGGGTCTTGTAATACATTTCTGTTCCATAATATTAATTTTGTTTTTTCCAATTTTTTTATTTTTATTTTTTTATAAAGCATGTTTTCACACAGTGGCACGCTGCGCAAACATGCCCAGATTATTAAAAAAATAATAATTTAACTTATTTCCTTTAATTTTCTGACACACGGAGGATAGTTTCACTCATATCTGTACACGGTATGTTATTTCTGTCCATCCATCTGCATTTGTACAGCCACTTTTATCTGTCTACATTCCTGTATATGCAATTTTTCCATGTACACTACGGACATTGACACGGAGTCTGCAGAGCTGCCTATCTGCTTGCTGGATGGTTCTACCTGCCTGATTTGCATGCCACGGAAATTTTCGTGTTAGTGCACTCATGCATGCCACTCAGCAGTGCTTACTGAATCTAAAAATGTTTGCGGCTATGTTAGCACGGCGTGATGCCCACACGGAAAAAAAACACTTGTATGCTTTATTAGATTCCCCCCTATGTTCACTCAACTTGTTACATGAATTTGAGTAATATTGAAATGTTGTCCTTGATTTTGGGACTTTGTCCCCATCCCCTCACCCCCACCCCTCATTATTTTTGGCTTTGTCCAAATTCTTGAGTATTGAGATTGAGGGGTATGTTTGTATGGGAAGTTATGACATTCTTCTGTGGACTTTGCTTTAATATTTTGATGTGCTGTTGTCCTATCTCGCCTTCATTCTTACCAGGATGGGTTTGTATCCAATCCTGTGATCTGTCTTGGCCTTATATACAAGCTTGAGGTCTTCCACTAGCTCGTGGCTGAACCCTATCCCAGCATGCACTAGGAAAGCTCCCCAGATTTCGTTTGCCGCTAAACAAGATCGGGTGCTCGTTCTACTAGCTCTGGCTAAGTATACTCTTGATTATTATTGCTATTGTTGGAAATTGCTTATTCTTAATTATTATTGCTCAAGATAACTAGTATGGTGCTAATTTGTTATTTCTGCGTTGTTCAGCCTATTTTTCTGCTATTGGCCATCATTTTCCGCTAGTCCTTATTCTTCCTATCCCGGCCTCCACCTAACACTTTTAATAGCCCATTTTAGTTAGAGAGCTCTTCTTACCTTTGTTTTTTCTCTATTTTAAAAAAAAAATGTTTAAAGTCAGGTCATTTAAATTAGAGAACTGCTTTACCTTTAGCCCATTTAAGTTAGAGGGCTTTCCCTGCTTTTAGTCTTCTGGGCATAGCCCGTTTAAGTTGGAGGGCTGTGCCCTCCCTTTTTCCTCTCTTTTACAGTTATAGTTGATTGTTTAACTATTTTTGTGGTTGCTGTTGTTGTTGTTAAAAAAAAAAAAAAAAAAAAGAAAGAAAGAAAACTGTTCTAGCGTTTTTCGTGTTATTATCCCTTGTTTAGGATATCTTCTAAAGATTTGAAACCTTCTGATTTCAAAAAATGTGAGAAATGTAGACAAAAAATGCCCCTAACTGATAAGCACACTATTTGTGTATATTGCCTAGGAGCTGTCCACCTCCAGGAGTCTTGTTCTATTTGTCATTCCTTTAATCACAGGGCTCTTCTGGAGAAGAAAAAGAAATTGATACTAAGAAGTCTCTTAAAAACCCCTTTCTTGGAAACAATGCAAGAAGGTCCGGGTACTTCAAAGTCTGACCAGTCTCCATCTTCAAGATCTGATAAGTCTGGGAAGAGATCTTCCTCTTCCAGTGCTCCATTGGAGCCTTCCAAAAAGATTACTAAAATTTAGACACCGGATCCTAAGGCTGTCAGATCCGAAAAATCTACTGCTCCAGTACCATCAGTCTCGGTGGCAGTGGAGTTCGAGTTGCGGAGCCAGTCCCCTGTCTTGGAGCCATTCTCCCCTACTCTTAAATCACCTATACTCCGACCTTACAAGTTTCCAGCCCCCTCCGCTCAGTCTTCCAAGAGCCTATCCGACGATGACGTGGATTGAGTGGTACAGAGGCTATTAAGGACACCAGCACTGGCCAAGCTGTTATCGGATCCAACCCCAAGGGCTTTAGATCCGACCACATCCTCCCCTTCTTCTTCGATTCCTCCTCCAATCCGACCTCGGACATCAGAGCTGGAATGTCCAGAGCTGATATTGGTGGAACCATGGGAACCGAGACCTATTACGGGGTCTTCAGATCTGATCCTTGCTCCGACATCCTCGGCTCCATCTGAGGCACAGGTGTCTGGCAGCCGACACTCTCCGGTCGGGTCTGGGAAGGTGAGTCAGATCTGAACTTATTTATTTTATTTTACATTTATTGACCGGGCTAGTCTAACTGGATACATGTCCATTTTCAGTAGAGGCCCAGGGAGATAAGCTACAAGATAGAACAATGAAATTAACACAATAACAAATAAGGAAACATTAAACAAAAATCATATTTACAATGCATATTACAGATTATCACAGTAAATTCAGCAGTGCAGAATACAGGCATAAAATAGTATACTAGTACAATCAAGATGTTCTAGAGGGAGATAGTATTTAGGTTAATAAGGAAGGAATTACAGTTAATGAGTAGAAAGGGTAGGAAGAGCAAAGTATTAAGAGACACATAACTTGTCAGGCTTAGTACAGGGGCATAACCAGTGTGTTCTGAGGCACACTTTCAATTTGTTTTTGAAATGTGATAGTGAGGGAAGTGAGGAGAGTTCACTGGGGAGGAGATTCCAGGCTTTTCCTACAATATTAGAAAAGAGGGAGTCGCCAGTCTTGTTTGGTTTAGTGGTATGTACTAGAAGTCTCTGAGAAGACCTTAAGGATTTCAGGTTTTTATAGGGAGTGATGAGTGTGGATAGAATAGGAGTTTTGGAAGGTTTGTAAAGAGTGTTATGGGCTATAGACAGTTGATGTAATTTAATCAGATTTTGTAGTTCAAGCCATCCCAGCTGCTTTAAATTAATGCAATGGTGGGTTCTAAATGGGTTGCCTGTAGCAAATCTGGCAGTGTTATTGTAGGACATTTCCAATTTGCTAAGATTATTTTTAGATAGGTTAGTAAAAATGGGTGAAGCATAAAGAAGTGAAGAGATTAGATGAGTGTGTGCTATAGTGGTTTTAGCTGAAGGTAAGAGGAAGGATTTTATCCTATAGAGAGAGCCTAGTTTTTTGTTGACAGTTTTTATAGTATTGTTAATATGGATATCAAAGTTCAGATTGTTGTCAGTGGTGATACCCAATAGTTTGGTGGTTGGTTCAGGGAATATAATAGTTTTATTGGTAGAGTTAACTGAGAAATCAAGAGGAGGGGACTTCTTAGTAGGAGAGAAGTGGAGTTTAGTCTTTTTGGGGTTTAGGAGAAGGCATCTATGTGTGAACCATTGCTCAACTGTGTTAAATACTTGTTGGGTAAGAGAGAGAAGTTCAGAAGAGGAGGTGGCTGAGCATATCAGTGTGGAGTCATCCGCATATTGTATGCATGTGGCTTGGGGGGTGGCAAGGTGAAGGTCATTAATAAATATGGAAAAAAGTAGAGGTCCTAGGACTTGCCTCTCGGGGCATCGGCTCAGGTGAGCTCGGCTCCTACCTCAGCCTTGGAGCCATCCTCCTTGATTCTGGCAGTTCCCTTGGCTTCTTTGGATCCAGGGATTTCCTCGGATCAGGGGCGGGGGGTTTTTGAGGTGATGAGGAGTGTTCTGTCTCCGCAGGCAGTTCCGCTGTCATCTCTGGATGTTCTTCCCCCAAAAGCACCCGGTGTCTGCCTCTATACCTTTGCATCCACAGGGATGCTGAGATCCTAGGCCTCAGGATGCTCACAGGGTGCCCCACTCTTTTGAAACCTCTCCAGAGTACCCCTCTGAAGAGGTCCCTTGGAAGAGGTTATGTAAGAGGAAGCATTTAGACTCCCCAGAAGAGTCGATATGGACTTCGATGAAGCTGAAGGGTCCCCACGGTTGCCTCCTGATGATTTCTCCTTTGGAGACATCTTAGACATACTTAAACAGCGATCAACTGGAAGTATACCAACCCTTCAGCAGAGGAGTCTGTGTACATGAAGGCCTTTGGATCTCACTCTTCCTTCACTTGGGTGTCTCTGCCTTTCGACGAACTTCTGGATGTTCATCGTGTTACACTGCTGCAATCATTACACTTGGGTTATCCTGCAGTCAGGTGGTTCCCCAGACGGCCTGAGCTCCAAAGTCTTGGTTGCTATCACCTCCTCCCTTACGTCAGTGCGACAGGGGTATATAAGATGCAGCCGACGCCATTTTCTTCAGTCTTTCTTGCCGAGTGGTGCTCGAAGCAAAAGCAGTTCGCAAGTGCCGGTCGGCCGTCTCCTGAGATTTTCATTCCGAATCCAGAACCGAAGTCTTCTACAAAGCTAAGTACCCCGTTGGGGAAACTTTTTCTTGCCACAGACTGATGTCAGTAAAAGTTAATAACTGTATTTCTTGTGGGAAGCAAGTACCGCATAAAGATTTCCATTCTTATTGTATCCCATGCCTAGGCCCAGACCACGACGTCACTGGTTGTTGGTTTTGTGCTAGATTTAACAAGCGCACTATTAAACGTCGGTTTGATTTTGCCCGACATTATTTTGGTAGAAAATTCAATTATACCATGCCGTTGGAACTTCTGATGACCGGAATACATAAAAAGCGCAAAGACAAGGATACTCATCCGAGGCCCAAAACTGACGACGAAGCCTCTTCTAGGCCAGTCGCCGATTCTCCGGTTTTCAGCGAGGCACCTTCGCAGCCCCTGACAACCACTTCTGTAGAACCACAGGCCGCCTCTGACTCCATCGTGGAGATGGCTGGGCCTTCGGACGCACAAGTTATTCAGCCTACCGAAACTAACCCTTCAGAGGGATCCGGAGTAGCTGAGCTGCCCTTCAGCTTCAGAGGGTGTTTTCAGACCTACTCAGTTAAGCATTAAGCCCTCTGCTAAGTCTAAACCAGCTTTAAAATCAAAGAAACAAATACAGCATTCTCCAGCACAGGCCTCCATGCCTAAGAAACAAATGCTCAAAATGGCCGAAGACCTAATCACTCTGATCAGGGGGTCCCATCCCCCTCCTGATAAAAGGCCTAGACAGGAAGCAGACTATGACTCATCCGACCAGGTGTCCATCTCTTCAGATTCATCTTCAGACCTAGGATATTCTTTACCCCCTTATGAGGATTCTGATGCTGAGGAGTCAATTCCATACCTTGCATACCATGAGGGAGCATTTCCATTGGGAAGCCCAGGATTACTCAGAATCCAAGAAAAGGCTCAGAGACTTCCTTTTATTGCCTCAACACAGACCCCTTGCTATTCCGCCAGTGTTAGATATTGTGGATGATGTGTATACTGAATCCAGCTTAAATCCTGATTCCTTACCTCCAGCCCCAGTTAAACCTGACAGATACTACAGAGTCCATGACTCACACAAATTTCTATACAAAAGCCCTGTTGCTGACCCTGAAACTATTTTTCAGGGACCCAAAGGGGTTAAGGCCTCATCAGCCAAGAATCCAGTTCCCTCTGACAGAGATTCCATAGCATTAGACAGATGGGGAAAGAAAGTATATACGTCTGCAACTTTAGCAATGAGAGCCTTAAATTGCCAGTTTCACATGCTAAAATATCAGCAATTATTACTGTCGTAGTTGAAACAAAAAATGCTTCCAGATTCAGATCCTCCTACTTTTAAAGAAATGCAGGATTTATTGCATGCAGCTGAACAGGTGGGAAAACATACTTTGCAATGTGGTTTTGATTCTTTAGAGGCCTCCTGTAGAGCAGCAGTTACAGGCTCTGTCATTAGAAGACATGCTTGGTTAAAAGAACATACGTTACCAGATCATGTTAAAGCAAAATTATTCGATGCACCTTTGCAGCAGGATGTGTTATTTGGAGTTAAGGCAGAAGAGGTATTAAAGAAAATGGAGGATAAGGCAAAATCTATGCAAACGGTGAAGGATTTCTTACAGGTTCAGCCTCCTAGATTTAGCAGAAATTGGCCAACTAAGAATTGATCCTTTCCAGTTACAGACAGACCTCAAAGGGGCAGATACAGATGTCCAAGAGGTAGAGGTCAACCACAAGGTCCTTACAGGTCCTTACAGGCCTCGACAATGGGTTGCATCAGGTCAGAAAGAAGGGGAAGACAGGCCCCAACCATATAAAAAGCAGCCCAAATGACTTCCCACTACAGCTGCCAAACAACTCTCTCTTGGCAGCCCCCTTGGGAGGAAAACTGGCACTTTTCTATCACAATTGGCATATGATCACCAAAGACAAATGGGTTCTCAACATTGCATCTCAAGGTTACAGGTTCCACTTTCACACTCTGCCAAGGTTAAAAGGAATTTCAAATCTGCCACCAAATCAATGGGCAGAGGCTCGAAAACAAATTACAGCACTCATGGATATGAGAGCTATTCAAAAGGTACCACCACAGGAGCAAGGACAAGGATTTTACTCAAGACTCTTTCTGGTTCCCAGAAAGGACAAAGCCTGGAGGCCCATTCTGGATCTTTCTTCTCTAAACACTTACCTGGATGTTCCGAAATTCAAAATGTTGACACTACAGCAGCTTCTTCCCATGCTGGGCAAGAAAGCTCGGCTTGTGACATTGGACCTCAAGGAGGCATACCTGCATGTCCCTATCAGACAAAACTGCAGAAGATACCTCAGATTCATAGATGGTTCAATGCACTATCAATTCTCTGCACTGCCCTTTGGCTTATCTACTGCGTCCAGGGTCTTCACAAAGTGCCTGGCACCAGTAATTGCATTTTGCAGACAGAAAGGAATTCAGATTTATCCATACCTGGACGACTGCCTGATTCAAGCAGAGAGCAAAGACATTCTTCTAAAGCATCTGGCATTTGTAAAAAAGTTATTAAGTTGCCTGGGGTAAACGAAAAGAAATCAAAACTTGTGCCCTCACAAGAGATAATATTCCTGGGTGCCAGCTTGAACACAACGGCCCAAATGGCTTATCTCATGCCAGACAAGCAAGGACAACTGACTCAATACTTTCAATTGATGGCAACAAAGACCAAACTCCCTGCAAGAAAAATTCTGCAGGCCTTGGGTTACATGGCATCTTGCATACTACTAATTCCATATGCCAGACTGCGTATGAGGAAACTACAATGGTACCTAAAGAATGTATGGTCTCAACACTGTCAAAGTTTGGAAACAGTTATACCACTAATTCCTTGCCTTCAACCAGAGTTTCAGTGGTGGGCTCAAGCTTGTCACCTCAACAAGGGACAGCCTTTTACTCAACCCACAGCCAGGCAAACACTAACAACAGATGCATCGGATTACGCCTGGGGAGCACACATGGCAGGCAACTGTATTCAGGGCAAGTGGCCCGCAGAGCAAAGGCATTTTCACATCAATCAAAAAGAGATGCTAGCTGTACAAAATGCCCTTATAGCTTTGAAGGACCTGCTGCATCCAGGACAACTACTACTAAAGACAGACAACACTACAGTTTTGTGGTACATAAACAAGCAAGGGGGCACTCACTCCTACCCTCTCTGCAGGTAAGCCATGACCTTGTGGAACACAGCTCTAAACTATCAAGTTCATCTGCAAGCACAATTCCTGCCAGGAGAGAAAAACATACTGGCAGACAACTTAAGCAGAAACATCATGGATCCCAGAAATGGGAATTGAATCCACAAATATTCAGAATGATAACACAGAAATGGTGGAGCCCGGACATAGATCTGTTTGCATCCCCAATGAACTGCCAGCTACAGAAATTCTGCACAAGGAGTTACCATCCACAAGCATGGAAAGTGGATGCCCTCTCATTCAGCTGGAAAAATCTACAAGTGTACGCTTTCTCACCACTACCTCTCCTGCCAAAGGTACTCATAAAAGCCAGGCGAGAAGAGCCAAAGATGATCCTGATTGCACCAGACTGGCCACGCCAGCACTGGTACCCAATCTTAAAGACCTTAGCACAAGGACCACCCTGGATTTTGCCTCAAATCCCACATCTGTTGACTCAGCACAACAATCAGATACTACACAGCCAGCTAAAGACCTTAAACCTAGCTGCATGGAAGATTCCTTAGTCAAGCAAGCAATGCCGCTCTCCAAAGCTGTTATGGATATCATTCTGGAGGCCAGAAGGCTTAGTACCAGGAAAGCCTATTCGGATAAATGGAAGAGATTCTGTGCCTGGAACCAAGCTCACAGCCTTGACCCTCATGTCCAAACATTCCTCAGATACTACAATATTTAACTGAGATGCTGGACAAAGGCCTCTTCTTCTCATCCATCAAGATCCACGCCTCTGCCATCTCTGCTCATTACAACATGTATCCACCAATTTTCTCTAATCCTTTGCTAAGACAGTACCACAGAGGGGCTAAAAACATAAGACCGCCCTGTAGAGCACCTACTCCAACTTGGGACCTCAACTTTGTTTTGGAAAAATTAACTTTACCTCCTTTTGAGCCAGCTAACACAGCAGAATTAAAATATATCTCTTGGTAAACTGCTGTGCTCCTGGCAATAACATCAGCACGAAGAGTTTCAGAATTACAGGCACTAATGGCAGTGGAACCTTTCCTCATTTTCCACCAGGACAGGGTGTCTTTAAGAACTAACACTACCTTTATGCCAAAGGTGGTATCCAGTGTGGCTCTAAACCAAACTATTCATTTGCCAACTTTTTATCCAAAACCACAGAATAAAGGGGAGAGACTACTGCATTCCTTGGACATTCACAGGCAGTTACGCATCTACTTGGACAAAACCAAAGCTTTCAGGAAATCTGAGCAATTATTGGTAGCATATGCTGCAGGAGCACAGGGAAAAGCCATTTCAAAACAAACTATTTCAAAATGGATAGGACATTGTATATGTTTCTGCTATACACACCATGGCAAACCTGTTCCTAGCAGCATTAGATCTCACTCCACCAGGGCAACAGCCACTTCAACTGCCTACCTCAGAGGAGTACCTACCAAGGATATTTTGGAAGCAGCAACTTGGAGTTCTGTACATACCTTCACCAAGCATTACCATCTGCCTCTATACTCTAAATCCAGAGCTGGCTTCGCCACTGCAGTGCTGCAGGGCCTTATAGCCACCCCTAATGCCTTATAGAACCAGCCACCCTACCTCAGCTTTGGGATTCTACCCAAGTGTAATGACTGCAGCAGTGTAACACGATGAACATAGTACATCCATAAATGTAGATGTTCGAGTGTATACACTGCTGCAGTCCAGGTTACCCTCCCTCCTTCCCCTCTTACTTGCTGGTACGTACCTATGTCTTCTACTCTTTACTACCTATGGGGAGTATTTGCTGGTAGCTGAAAGTTGTTGTTTGCTTTTCTTATGTATGTTTTATTAGCAATTTGAATTGCCTACCTATTTGGGGGCACCTGACATCTGGGGCAAGAAAAACTGAAGAAAATGGCATCGGCTGCGTCTTATATACCCCTGTCGCACTGATGTCAGGGTGGAGGCGACAGCATCCGACGCCGGACCAAGACTTTAGAACTCAGGCCGACTGGGGAACCGCCTGACGGCAGGATAACCCAAGTGTAATGACTGCAGCAGTGTATACACTCGAACATCTACATTTATGGTAGGTACAAAACTGTACTATTTAGTTTCTCAAAAGGCATAGGAGTCTCCATATTCAGTGGAACCTGTTCCTCGGAGGTCAAATAAGTTCATTACCTCCCCCTCAGACAAAATTTTTTTAACTAAGGGAGTCCTAGTAGATGCTATGGTGGTGGTGGCAGCCACCAAGAAGGAGCTCTGAGAGAGATCTTCTTCTGTCCATCCACCGAATAAGGAGTTTCGCAGAATGGACAGATATGAAAAGCGCATTTTTTCTTCAGCGACTTTTGCTCTCAGATCGCTGAATTACCTGTCCCACTTTACTAGATTGCAGAGAGATCTCCTGAAGAAGTTAGAAGATACACTCCAAGGTTCAGTAGCTGAAGGGGTGTCAGAGAAAGTTTCCGCTCAGCTCTCTGTCTTAAATTCAGTGGTCAACTCCTTCATGAGACTGATTTCTTATGCAGCGGATGGAGCGAGTAGAGCAGCGGGTTCAGGAATTTACCTAAGGAGACATTCTTGGATGCACTTGTGTGACTTCGTGGAACCCTTTAAATCTTCTTTTGTGAATGCCCGGTTCATTGGCTCATCTCTGTTCGGGCCCAAAGTCAAGGACACACTAACTAGGTGTGAAAAAGAAGGAAAGACCATCTCTGCTGTAAAAGTCCTTTTTTCTCTGCCTACCAGACCATATCCCAAAGGTCAGAAAGGAAGTGGAAAAATGTGGTTTCAAAAATGACAGAGAGCTTTCCAGGACAAAAATGGTGAATCTTCTCCCAGGGGCAGAGGGGGAAGTAGTAATGGAAGATGCCAACCATGCAGCAGAGGGGGTCCACAGAATCAGGGTGACAGAGAATCTTTCTATGGTAAGCCCTTTCAGTGCTCCTGAAGTGAGGCTTGTCTGTCCATCTCTGGAGGCAGTCAGAGGTTGCTTATCTTTGTACCCAGAAGCCTGGCTATGAATAACAAAAGACAAGTGGGTACAAAGTATCATATCCAAGGGTTACTCCATAACCTTTTCCTTCCCTGGCCCAAACATAAAAAAAGGTCCCAGTCAAAGGGAACAGGCAACGCTAGAAATTCAAAAGTTGCTAGACAAAAGAGTCATCCAAACAGTTCCTGCAGATTTAATAGGATCCGGAACTTACTCAAGATTCTTTTAAGTTCCAAAGACAACAGGGGACTGGAAACCAGTTCTGGATCTCATCAACCTAAACAAATTTGTAAGAAACTCCAAGCTCTGGATGGTAACACTGCAGTCAATGCTTCCTTTTCTGGGGCAAGACGATTGGATGTGCTCGATAGACCGACAGGATGCGTACTACCACATAAGAATGGACAGGCGATCCAGGAGGCTCCTGCATTTTCGTCTGGGAGCCAGTCACTACCAGTTTCGAGGTTTGCCCTTGACCTCACTACAGCCCTCAGAGTGTTCACCAAATGTATGGCAGTAGTCACGGCTCACTTGAGGTGCCTAGGATTCCGGGTGTTTCCATATTTAGACGACTAGCGTCTAACTGCCACCACCGAGCATCTACTAATAAAAGCGAGAAACACCACGTTGCAGCTCTGCTCTCATCTAGGAATTACAATAAACTATGAGAAATCTGTCTTGCTATCTTCTCAGCGTGTCATTTTTATAGGGGCAGAATTGGATACAACAAGGATGATGGCAAAACTTCCTCCAGAAAGAGTGCAAGTTCTACGACATCAGGTTTTAAATCTTCTTACAAAGAAAAAAGCACAAGCAAAGACAGTCCTAAAAGTCTTGGGGACCACGGCAGCAGCAATAACCTTAATCCCATTAGCATGTCTGCACATTAGAATTCTCCAGTGGCTACTGTCCACTCAGTGGTCGATGTAGGAACTGCCTATGTCCCACAAAATATGGATAATAGAATCTTGCAAAAAAGACCTTTGTTGGTGGCTTTACTCCACTCATGTAACACTAGGTCGACCATTTGTACTTCCCCCAACTATTAGCCACAGTGACCACGGACGCCTCTCCAATGGAGGGGGGGGGGCATTATCTGAGAAAGACAGTCCAAGGCACTTGGCAGGATCACGAGGCCCATTTGCACATCAATGTCCTAGAGATGAGAGCAGTGCTACTGGTGTTGCGAGCATTCCAGGACTCTCTTCCACTGGGAACTATTGCAATACAGACAGACAACATGTCAGTTGTATGGTATATAAACAAACAAGGAGGAACTAGATCTTACCCCCTTTGTCAAGAGGCCCTGAGAGTATGGCAGTGGGCGACCTCCTCCCAATGCTTTCTGATAGCAATGCACATCCCGGAGAAATCCAACGTGATAGCAGACAGACTCAGCAGAGCAATTCTGAAGCCTCACAAGTGGTCCGTAAAACAGGAAGTAGGGGAAAAGATTTTCCACACATGGGGCCAGCCTTGCTGCGACCTTTTTGCGACATTCATGAATGCCAAATGCAGCAGCTACTTTGCCCTTATCCCCCCTCCAGGGGAGTCACCAAGGGATGCACTTGTCCACAGTTGGCCCTCTGGTCTCCTCTGTGCCTTTCCTCCCTTTCAATTAATACTCAAAGTTCTGCAGAAAGCCAATTGCTTGGGAAAGGACTTGATACTCATTGCCCCATGTTGCCCTTGTCAAATCTGGTTCCTCTTCCTGTGGCCTCATCTTTGGTAGGAGCCTTGGATTCTGGACCCAGTTCCAGACCTTCTGACTCATGCATCAGGAACGCTCCATCCATCCCTTCAGACCCTCAAATTGACAGCTTGGCTGCTCCGATTCTAACCATAGCCAGGTTTCCTAACCTCTTTTCATCAGTTAAACACATCCTAATATCTTCTCATAAGGCTTTAACGAGAAAGATTTATAGAAGCAAATGGAAAAGATTCTCATTATGGGCTTCTCTTAATCATATTGACCCGTATTCTGCACAAGTAAATTCCATACTAGAATTCTTGGCAAAACTGATCAATGAAGGCGCAGACCATTAGACCATTAGAGTTCATCTAGCAGTGATATCCACTTTTTATTTAGGTAAATCAAGCCTCAATATTATGTCTCACAAACTATGCAAATCCTTTCTTAAAGGTACCTTATTATCAAGACCACCTATCAAAGAGCCTCCAGCACCATGGGATTTAAATTGTCATGTAATTTTTACCCCGTTTGAGCCAGCATCATCTTGCAAACTCAAGTTCTTGACATGGAAAACTGTTCTCTTGATAGCAATCACTTCTGCTAGAAGAGTGTCAGAGCTGCAAGCCTCATCAGTAAAGCCCCCTACTTGTTCTATAGAGACAGAGTCTCCTTACGAACATATCCTTTCTTTTTTTGCCAAATGTTCAGAATCAAATTTGAACCAATCCATAGAGCTGCCAGTCTTTTATCCAAATTACGAGAATAAGGCAGAATACATGTTACACCAACTGGATGTGCATAGACCATTACATTTCTACTTACACAGGACTAAGGACTTCAGAAAATCTGACCAACTGTTTATATTTTGTTCAGATTCGAAAAAAAGCACTCCAGTCTCCAAAGTGACACTTTCAAAATGGCTTTCAGATTGCATAACCTTCATTTATAAATCTCAAAACAGATATCATTCCCATAAAGTTAAAGCCCATTCTACAAGAGCCATTGCGACCTCTTCCACCTTTCTGGCTAGACTACCAATTGATACCATTTGTGCTATGACAACATGGGCAAGACCACATACCTTTATCACTCATTACAAAGTCGATTTGGCCTCCAGGAACAGGACCTCTATTGGTTCCATGATTATGAAGAATATTCTCCCTTGATGAGCCACCCAAGAAAGATGGTGCTAGGGACATTGTCCCATCCCGGTAAGAATGAAGGTGAGATAGGACAGCAACACATGAAGTTATGTACTCACCATAGTGTTCCATGTGTGTTGTCCATCTTCACCTTCATTCTTACATCCCACCCTCCTTCCCTAGCCTTTTTACTTCTGGAAGACTGAGTTGGCACAATTGGATATCATTATTCTGTGACCTTTATTGCTGTCTAAGTTATTAAACTGCCTTTATTTAGTATTCTGTTATTATAATTGCAAACAAGATCTGGGGAGCTTTCCTAGTGCATGCTGGGATAGGGTTTAGCCACAAGCTAGTGGAAGACCTCAAGCTTGTATATAAGGCCGAGTCAGAACCCATCCTGGTAAGAATGAAGGTGAAGATGGACAACACACATGGAACGTTATGGTGAGTACATAACTTCTTTTTCAGTCATATATTGCTTGCCATTCTGTTTGCAGTGAAACTGCAAGATTTGTATTTGGCTTTTTGTTGAGGCAAAGACTTGTACACATGGTTTGTATCAGCACTGTGTTAAGAAATGTGCACAAACTGATTTCTCAGAAAAAAATGATAGTCACCTACTTTTGTATAATAAGCATTCTTTAGTTACAGATGAAATTTGTGTGTGTGTATGTGTGCGCGCACACGTGCGCTTGTAAGCACATGCATGCAAATTGTAATGGGTTACATTGCTCACATCTGTTTTTCTCTCAGATCTCATTAGAAGTGTAAAGTATATATAGATTTTTCTTGAACATACAACTTTTCTGTGGCTGCTGTCCATCCCCCGGGCATGGTACAGAGTATTATATGACTTTTGTATTTTTTTAATTTGATGTATTATGACTTTTATATTTCTTTGTATGTCTTTCTTGGAGCTTTTCTCCCCGGGCCTCTACTGAAAATGGACATGTATCCAGCTAGACTAGCCCAGTCAACAAATGTAAAATAAATAAAATAAATGATAAAGTTGACTGTGGCTAGTTACGTTGGCTAATTACCATTTAAGCACTTTTCATATGTGAGGGTGTTATGTAGAGCTCTGCAACTTTTGCTTTAGTAAACATAACTGAACAATGAAACTAAGTAGTAGACACACTGATGAAATGCAGCCAAAAAAGAAGCCATCACTCTCTTTAGCGCTTTCATTCTGTTTAATAAGAACTTCTTCAGAAAATACAGACACTCCTCTTCCCACATTTAAATACCATTTTGAAATTGTGACAGCTGCGGTGGTGCAGCGGTAGCATTGTCGCCTCACAGCAAGAGGCTCTCCCATTCGATTCTTGGCTGGAGCGCCTTCTGTGTGGAGTCTGCATGTCCTCCCCGCAGTTGAGTGGCGTTCAAAAGACATGCGTGAATGGGCATGCCTTCGTTGAAGGTTGGGCGTTGGGTTGGCACCTTGGCACCGTAAAAACCTACTGCCAATCATTAGCGGACCGGAGTTCCGTTGTGGCAACCCCTAACTGGGAAAAGCAGAAAGAAAACAACAACATGGTCATGAATGACCAACCACAACATAAAAAAAAATCAGAAAATGCAAATAAATACAATATAAACATATATAAAAACATATACGCTTAAATGTGGGAACGGGAGTGTCTGTATTTTCTGAAGAAGTTCTAACTTTTGCTTTAGTATTTGTTACTTTATAGCTGTTGAATGTACTCAACTTGAGTGACTAAAAAGGTTTTGCAAAAGGTTATGAAAAATTACATATTTTACATTTATAGTAATCAAACACTGCGGTGGTGGTGCTGCTGTAGCGTTGTCGCCTTATAGCAAGACGTTGTCCCGTTCGATTCTCAGCTAGAGCGTCTTCTGTGTGGAGGCATATGTGAATGGGGCGTGCCTTCGTTGAAGGTTGTGCGTCAGGGCTGGTAACCCGGTACGTAAAAATCCACTACCAATCATTAGCGGACCGGAGTTCTTTTACACTTGGTTAAAAGAAATGAGAGAAATGTTTATTTGATGTACAGTGTACTAATGTTAACATTATTATAGGTTCATAGGTTGGTACTAGGCTATCAGCCTTAGGGCCTATACAAGCCCAGCCATAACAATTCCCCTGGCTATTTCTTCCCACACTATTTACTTCTCTGGACCCCTGTCTGGCAGGGCGACTGACGTGATCCCCGGGGTGAATTTCCTTTCTCCCATCCAATCGTCAAGGTTCCTTTTGAAGAGGGCCAAAGAGGCACTCTGCTTGACATGTATGGGCAATCTATTATTTTAATATTCATACTAATATCTGTTGAATGGAATGTTGTGTGTTGGGAAGTTAGGTAGTATCTGCAAGCTTTCATTCGATGGTAAGTGACCACAGTGAAAACATGTCTGTGAGATGTATAGGGCTTGTGTTTGCAGAAGGGTATCAAAATTATGGAATATTTCCAATATTTCCATTAACAAGTCATGCAGACGGTCTGATCCTGTCATTGTTATGGGTGACATATGCAAGCAATAGGTGTTAGAAAACAAATGATGGTAAACAGTTGGGCAAGAGAAGCAGAGCAAAGAAACTGTGACTGTTTGTATTAGTACTGGCATTATTCTAATACTGACGGTAATATCTTATGAAAAGTAGTGTGGGGTAGGAGGCAAGGTGACATCTGCATGTTGACAAGATATGGTGGGTACACTCTGTGAAAACATTAGTGTTGGCTATACAAGTCTTGAGTTAAGGAAGAGTGTTTACATGTGATAATGAAAAATGTGAAATGTTTTACATATTTACAGTATTAAAACAAAAATGGTGCATGATACTGTCATGCCAGAGGGTCTATATAAGTAGTGGGTGTTAGAAGAAAAATTATGTTAGATATATTTGGGTTATGAAAAGTAGTGTGGGGTAGGAGGCAAGGTGACATCTGCATGTTGACAAGATATGGTGGGTACACTCTGTGAAAACATTAGTGTTGGCTATACAAGTCTTGAGTTAAGGAAGAGTGTTTACATGTGATAATGAAAAATGTGAAATGTTTTACATATTTACAGTATTAAAACAAAAATGGTGCATGATACTGTCATGCCAGAGGGTCTATATAAGTAGTGGGTGTTAGAAGAAAAATTATGTTAGATATATTTGGGTTAGGCAAACAGACGTACTTCCCTAACTACTTCTTTGAGGCATTTTGTATTATGAATGATAATATTCTAATATTGAGCCAAATATGCCATGAGCAGTGTGTCATGTGTGATGGACGAAGGTGTCAGCTAAAAACTGACAAGATTTGCCAGGCGTATGCAGTCATTTTGGGATGTACAGGGCTGCATTTATAAAGGAGTGATGTTCTTCGTGTTCCACTGTTGTAGTCATTACATTTGGGTAATCCTGCTGACAGGTTGCCTTCAGTCGGCCTGAATTCCAAAGTCTTGGGCCTGCGTCAGTTGATGTCGCCCCTTCCCTGACGTCAGGCCGTCAGGGGTATAAAAGATGCAGCCGACGCTATTTTCTTCAGTCTTTTGTGCCGCGTGGTGCCCGAAGCAGAAGCAGTTCACAAGTGCCGGTCGGCCGACTCCTGAGATTTTCGTGTTTGAGTTTCAGATCCGAAATCTTCATTAAAAGCTAAGTACCCCGTTGGGGAAACTTTTTTCTTGCTCCAGACCGATGTCAGAAAAAGTTAATAATTGTATTTCTTGTGGGAAGCAAATACCTCATAAGGACTTTCATTCTTACTGTATTCCTTGCCTAGGCCATGACCACGACGTTTCAAGTTGTCGGTTTTGTGCTAGATTTAACCAACGCATTATTAAGCCTCGGTACGAGTTTGCAGTAAGCTATTTTTGATGCAGATTTAATTATACAATGTCATCGGATAGCCATCCGACTACCGGAGTTCACAAAAAACGCAAGGAAAAAGAAAAAGACAGGCAATCGAGGTCCAAAACCAACGACGAAGCTTCTCCTAAGCCAGTTGCCGGTTTGCCGGTTCTCAGTGAGGCGTTTTCACAGCCCCTGACGCCTGCTACTTTAGAGTCGCAGGCCGCTACCGACTCCCACGTGGAGTCGGTCAGGCCGCTAGATACTCAAGGTATTGGAGCCTCGCAGACTATTTCCTCAGATGGGTCCAGAGCCGCTGAGCAGGCATTGGCTTCTGAGGGTGTATTCAGACCTAAACAATTGTACATTAAACCGACTTCAGCTTCAAAGGCAAAGACTAAAGCACCTTTAAAAGCAAAGAAACAAGTTCACCAGCCACATGGACAGGCCTCCATGCCCAAAAAACAGATGCTCAAAATGGCCAAAGACTTAATTACCTTGATCAGGGGTTCCCATCCCCCTCCTGATAAGAGGCCTAGGCAAGAGACAGACTATGAATATTCAGATCAGGTTTCCATTTCCTCTGATTCCTCTTCTGATCTGATGCTGAAGAATCTATTCCTTCAGCTTCTCCTCCTGAGGACTATTCTTTTGGGGAAACCTTGCATACCATGAGGGAGCATTTCCACTAGGAGAGCCAAGATTTTTCAGAATCTAAGAAGAGACTCAGGGACTTCCTTCTACTACCTCAACACAGGCCTCTAGCTATTCCCCCTTTGTTAGACATATAGATGATGTGTTTTCAGAGTCTAGTCTGATCCCTGACTCCATATATCCAGCTCCTGTTAAGCCTGACAGATACTACAGGGTTCCTGACTCTCATAAATTCCTTTTCAAAAACCCTGCTGCAGACCCAGAAACTATTTCTCAGGATCCCAAAGGGATTAAGGCTTCCACTGCAAAAAATTCTACCCCCTCTGACAGAGATTCCAGGACACTGGATAGATGGGGAAAAAAGATTTACACATCTGCTACCTTGGTTATAAGGGCCTTAAACTGCCAGTTTCACATGCTCAAATATCAGCAATATGTCATGACACTGCTTTGACAGAAAATGTTGGTGAATTCTGAATGTGCAGATAACAAAGAAATGCAGGATTTATTGCATGCAGCTGAACAAGTTGGAAAGCATACTTTGCAATGTGATTTTGATTCTCTGGAGGCCTCCTGCAGGGCCGCTGTTATGGGTTCTGTAATTAGGAGGCATGCTTGGTTAAAGGAACAAAATCTGCTTGATCTTGTCAAAACTAAATTATTAGATGCACCATTACAGCATGATACCTTGTTTGGTGTTAAGGCAGAAGAGGTGTTAAAGAAAATGGAGGACAAAGCTAAATCTATGCAAACGATCAAAGATTTTTTACAAGTACAGCCGCCTAGGTTTAGCAGACACTGGCCTACAAAGAATTGGTCCTTTCCAGTGTCAGACAGATCTCAAAGGGGCAGATCCAGACGCCCTAGAGGCAGATCCCAGCCGCAAGGTTCGTACAGGTCTAAACAATGGGGTGCTTCTACCTCCAAAAGTGGAGAAGACAAATCACAACCATACAGGAAACAGTCCCAATGACTTCCGCCTGCCTACACCAAGCACTTATCTACTGGCAGCACCCTTAGGGGGAAAAATAGCACTTTTTTCTCAAAGTTGGTACAAATGGGTTCTAGACATAGGGTCACAAGGCTACAAGTTTCGCTTCCACACCCTGCCAAGGGCAAACGGTTGGCCAGACCTGCCAAAAAATCAATGGGCAGAGGCTCAAAAACAAGTTTCATCCCTCATGGACATGGGGGCTATTCATCAAGTGCCACAGCAAGAGCAGGGACAAGGATTTTACTCAAGACTGTTCTTGGTACCCAGAAAGGACAAAGCATGGAGACCAGTACTGGACCTATCTATTCTAAACAGTTTCCTGGATATACCAAAATTCAAGATGTTGACCTTACAGCAGCTTCTGCCCATGCTGGGCAGAAAGGCTTGGCTCGTCACTTTAGACCTAAAAGAGGCATACCTGCATGTCCCAATCAGACAATCATGCAGAAGATACCTCAGATTCAAGGCTGGTTCAAAGCATTACCAATTCTCTGCACTGCCCTTTGGCTTATCTACTGCGCCCAGGGTCTTCACAAAGTGCCTGGCACCAGTAATTGCTTTCTGCAGACAACGAGGAATACAAATATATCCTTACTTGGACGACTGCCTCATTCAAGCAGAGAACAAGGACATTCTACTACAGCATCTGGCATTTGTGAAAAGACTTTTAACATGCATAGGGTACACAGTCAACGAAAAGAAATCAAAACTGGTACCCTCTCAAGAGATAATATTCCTGGGTGCAAGCTTAAATACAACTGCCCAGATGGCTTATCTCACGCCAGACAAACAAGGGCAACTGACTACCTATTTCAAGGAAATGGCAACAAAGGCCCAGTTATCTGCAAGAAAAATTCTGCTGGCTTTGGGCTTCATGGCATCCTGCATCCTACTAATTCCGTATGCAAGACTGCATATGAGGAAACTTCAATGGTACTTAAAAAGTGACTGGACACAACATTGCCACAGCCTGGAAACAATGATTACTCTCATTCCCTGCCTGCAACAGGAGTTCCGATGGTAGGCAAAGGCTTGTCACCAAAACAAGGGACAGCCATTTTTACTACCCCCAACCAGGCAGAACCTAACAACGAATGCATCAGATTATGCCTGGGGTCCCACATGGCAGGAAGACCCATTCAGGGCACCTGGTCTACAAATCAAATGCATCTGCATATCAATCAAAAAGAGATGCTAGCTGTTCACAATGCCCTGACAGCCTTCAAGGACCTAATTCATCCGGGAAAACTACTGATAAAGACAGACAATACCACGGTCATGTGGTACGTAAACAAGCAGGGGGGCATACATTCTTACCCCCTTTGCAGACTAGCCATGGCTTTATGGGACACAGCATTGACTTACCAAGTTCATCTGCAGGCACAATTCCTGCCAGGAAAGGACAATACTCTGGCAGACGAACTAAGCAGGAACCTCATGGATGCCCACGAGTGGCACCTGGATCCAAAAGTCTTCAGTATGATAATAAAGAAATGGGGACGCCCGGACATAGATCTGTTTGCCTCCCCTCACAACTTTCAACTAAAAAGATTCTGCACAAGGACTTATCACAGACAAGCATGGAAAGTGGACGCCTTATCTTTCAACTGGAAAAACCTATCAGTATATGCCTTTCCTCCACTGCCCCTCTTTCCCAAGGTACTCCTAAAGGTGAGACAGGAGAAACCAAAAATGATTCTGATTGCCCCAGACTGGCCCAGCCATTATTGGTATCCGATCCTAAGGAACTTGTCTCAATGTCCAGCATGGACCTTATCTCAAATACCTCCCCTACTGTCCCAACAAAACAATCAAGATTCTGCACAGCCAACTCAGGACTCTAAACCTGGCAGCATGGCGGATAATGTAGCCATACAAAGCACACCTCTCAGTAAAACTGTGATGGATGTAATTTTGGAGGCCAGAAGGCCTAGTACTAGAAAATCCTATGCTGGAAAATGGAAAAGATTTTGTGCTTGGAACCAAGCTCAAGGAACTGACACAGCTGTACCAAATATTCCTCAGATTTTGCAATACTTAACTGAGATGCTGGACAAAGGCCTATCTTTTTCATCAATTAAAATTCATGCCTCTGCCATTTCGGCTCATTACAATACAGAGCCACCACTCTTTTCTCATCCTTTATTAAGGCAGTACCTCAGAGGAGCCAAAAATTTAAGACCTCCAAGGACATCGCCAATGTCTGCATGGGACCTCAATTATGTCTTGGAAAAACTCACCCTACCTCCTTTTGAGCCAGCTGCTACTGCGGATATAAAGTTTTTATCCTGGAAAACAGCTCTGCTCCTAGCAATAACTTCTGCAAGATGAGTATCAGAGCTACAGGCTCTCATGGCTGTGGAATCTTTTATCATTTTTTATCCAGACAGGGTCTCTCTGAGGACAAACCGTACATTCATGCCTAAGGTGGTGTCCAGTGTAGCCCTTAACCAAAGTATTCATTTGCTAACTTTTTATCCAAAACCTCAGAACAAGGGGGAGAAAATTCTGCATTCGTTGGATGTACACAGACAACTTAGATTCTACTTGGACAAAACTAAAGATTTCAGAAAAACAGAACAATTACTAGTGGCATATGCTGCAAGATCACAAGGAAAGGCTATCTCCAAGCAGACTATTTCAAAGTGGATAGGTCACTGCATTCATTTCTGCTACTCTCACCGTGGCAAATCAGTACTTAAAGGCATTAGGCCACATTCAACCAGAGCTGCAGTCACTTCTACAGCCTTTCTCAAGGGAGTACCAACCAAAGACATTTTAAAGGCTGCTACTTGGAGTTCAGTGCACACCTTTACAAAACATTACAATCTGCCACTTTACTTTAAATCCAGAGCAGGCTTTGCCACTGCAGTTCTGCAGGGCCTCATAGCCGCTCCTAATGTTGTTTAGCTCCAGCCCCCCCAACCATAGCTTTGGGACTCTACCCAAATGTAATGACTGCAACAGTGAAACACGAAGAACATAGTACAGTTGTGTACACTTACCATAAATGTAGATGTACAAGTGTATTCAATGTTGCAGTCCAGGTTACCCACCCCCCTTATTTCTGCTGGAACTTATCTTTACTTCTCTGATCTATACAACCTATGTGGTGTATTTGCTTGTAGATGAAGGTAAAGTTTATTTTGGTGCATGTATGTCGATATATATGTATATATATATATATATATATATATATATATATATATATATATATATATATATATATATATATATATATATAGAGCCTACCCTCCTTTTGGGGGCACCTGACATCTGGGGCAAGAAAAACTAAAGAAAATGGCGTTGACTGCATCTTTTATACCCCTGACGGCCTGATGTCAGGGAAGGGGCGACAGCAACCGACGCAGGACCCAAGACTTTGGGATTCAGGCCGACTGAGGGCAACCTGCCAGCAGGATTACCCAACACTACAACAGTGAGTACACTCGAACATCTACATTTATGGTAAGTGTACACAACTGTACTTTTCAAGCAGTCATGAAAAATATGACATTTTCATCATTTCTGTGAACTGTGCAGAAATAGAGTGAGATACAGTCATGTTGGCAGTGGCGTATGCAAGCTGTGGAGTTAGTTAAAAATTTGATTAAAATGTAATGGGCAATTTAAGACCTCCATGTAACAGTTTGATGTTCTGTAGTCCTGTCTCGCCTTCATTCTTACATATGGGATCAGAGCCGATCCTCGGCTCCGACTCAGCCTATTTACAAGCTGGAAGACTTCTAGTTGGCTCGTGGCTAGGTAGGTGTCCCATGGTGCACCAGTACAATCCCCAGATCTTGTTTGCCGTGTCGACGAGTTTGGATGTGCTTCTCCTTGGCTCTGGTTAAGTCTTCAAATTTATTTAAACTTTTTGGATAATTTTTTTCTGTTTTTTACCTTTATATAGAATTGTATAGTTATAGTTAGTGTAGTTGCAGTTAGAATAATTAGCATTTGCTAGTGCGCCATTTGTGTGAAATTTCTTTAAGTACAGTTGGCTTTTGGCCATTTAGTACTTGTATCCTGTGTGCCAGTTTTTGCTCGTTTATATACTTGTTCAAAATTATATATTAGTGATTGTAGGCGCCTTTTGCACTCAGTTAGACTGTGTGTGTGTTGTTAAATTGTTATAGGTCTTAACTTTGTGTGGATTTTCCACTTGCTTTATATTAGTGTTGCAAACAGAACGAGGTTCTGTTTCTTTTTTGTAGTATTTTCTACATTTGAGACCTTATTCCTATTGGGTGTATGTGACTCTTAACTTTTTCTGCCCCCTAGGTCTGTTTCAGTAAGAAGACCTAGTTTCCCTCCTTCTTCTACTGCCCGGGCTAGGGCCGTTTAAGTTAGAGGACCTAGTCCTCATGGTGTCTATTTACCGATGTTCATCGTGCATGCAGCTGCAGTCATTACAGATGGGTTATCCTGCCGTCAGGCGGGTCCTCGGTCGGCCGAATTCCAAAGTCTAGGTCCGGCGTCGGTTGTCTTCGCTTCTTCCCTGACGTCAGTGCGGCAGGGGTATAAAAGAGGCAGCCGACGCCATTTTCTTCAGTCTTTCTTGCCACGCAGTGCCCGAAGCAGAAGCAGTTCGCAAGTGCCGGTCGGCCAGCTCCTGAGATTTATGAAAGTATTTCAGCCAAAGTCTTCTTTAAAGCTAAGTACCCCGTTGGGGAAACTTTTCTTGCCTCAGACCGATGTCAGACAAAGTTAATAATTACATTTCTTGTGGGAAGCAAATACCACATAAGGATTTTCACTCTTTCTGTATACCTTGCTTAGGGCCAGACCACGACGTCTCGGCCTGCCGTTTTTGTGCTAGGTTCAACAAGCGCACTATTAAGTGCCGGGCGGAGTTCGCCCTTCATTATTTTGGAAAAAAATTTAATTATATCATGTCGTCGGATACACCGACGCCAGTTTTAAGCAAAAGACGCAAAGACAAGGACTGACATCCGAGGTCTGCACCGAGTACTGAGACCACGCTTAGGCCGACTACTGGTTCTCCGGTTCTCAGCGAGGCGCCTACGCAGCCCCTGACTACCGATGAAACTATTTTACTGGTGACTTCAGTACCCGAGGTCGCAGGCTCCTCTGTCTCCATTCCCACTGCAGATACCGACGCCACTCTTGGCGGGGAAACTGAAAATTTAGTGAGGCCTGCCATTTCTGAAGGCGTCTCCAGGCCTTCCACCTTCTCTATTAAATCCTTCACTAAATCTAAAGCTGCCATGAAAACTAAAAAACAGGGTCCTCAGACCTCCTCTCAAGGCCCCATGCTTAAAAAACAGATGCTTAAAATGGCTGAGGATTTGATAACTCTCATCAGGGATTCTCAACCCCCCTCTGACAAAAGACCCAGATTGGAGGAAGACTACCCTTCCTCAGACCAGGCTTCTATTACCTCAGATCATTCTGAGGACCAGGATTTTGCCTATTCCCCTTTTGAAGACTCTGATGCTGAGGAGTCTATTCCCTCGATGTCCTTCAAGGATGCATCTGCAGTCCTTACAAATGGGTAGTCCTGTCGTCAGGCAGCCCTTCGGTCGGCCGGATTCCAAAGTCTGGGTCTGGCTTCGGCTGGTGTCGCACTTCACCCGACGTCATAGCTGCAGTTTTTCGGGTGTAAAGGCATCAGCCGATGCCATTTTCCTCAGTCTTTCTTGCCGCGTGGCGCCCGAAGCAGAAGCTGTTCGCAAGTGCCGGTCGGTCAGAACCAGAGATTACTACTACCGAATACTACTTCGAAGACTTCTAAAAAGCTAAGTACCCCGTTGGGGACTCTTTCTTGCCTCAGCCGATGTCAGAAAAAGTGAATAACTGTTTAACTTGTGGGAAACAAATACCTCATAAAGATTTCCACTCTTACTGCTTACCTTGTTTAGGCCCAGACCACGACGTAGCAGCTTGTCTAGCCTGTGCTTCTTTTATCTGCCACTTTAACCATGAGGGCATTAAACTGTCAATTTCATATGTTAAAGTACCAACAGTTTTTGTTATCTCAGCTGAAAAGCAAAATGACATAAACAGAACAACCAGATTTGAAAGAGTTGCAGGATTTGTTGCATGGAGCAGAGCAAGTGGGTAAACATACCTTGCAGTGTGGTTTTGATGCTTTAGAGGCCTCATGCAGAGCTGCTGTCACGGGGTCTGTCATACGTAGACATGCTTGGCTCAAAGAACAAACCTTACCAGATCATGTCAAAGCAAAGTTATTAGATGCACCACTTCAAAAAGATGTATTGTTTGGTGTTAAAGCTGAGGAGGTACTAAAGAAAATGGAGGAAAAAGCAAAATCTATGCAAACAGTGAAAGATTTCTTGCAGGTGCAACCTCCACGCTTCAGCAGAAACTGGCCTTCAAAAAATTGGTCCTTTCCAGCCACGAACAGACCTCAAAGGGGCAGATACAGACGCCCAAAGGGTAGAGGACAACCTCAAGGATCTTACAGAGGTAGACAGTGGCAAGCACCAACTCCAAGAGGTGGAGAAGATAGATCACAGTCATTTAGAAAACAGACACAATGACTTCCCCCTATGCCTGCCAAGCAAAGCTATAATGGCAGCACCTTTGGGCGGAAAACTGGCATTATTTTCACAAAACTGGCACATTGTTACAAAAGACAGGGGCTACAGGTTCCACTTTCACAACCTTCCAAAAATGAGAGGCTTGCCAAACCTGCCACAAAATCAAAGGGCAGAGGCACAAAGACAAATTTCCGCTCTCATGGATATGAAAGCGATTCAAGAGGTATCTGCAAAAGAACAAGGTCAAGGTTTTTATTCCACACTATTCCTGGTACCAAGGAAGGACAAAGATTGGAGACCCATCTTAGACCTATCCATCCTAAACACATATCTACAGCTGCCAAAATTCAAGATGCTCACATTACAGCAGCTTCTTCCCATGCTGGGCAAGGAGTCTTGGCTGGTAACATTGGGCCTCAAGGAGGCATACCTGCATGTCTCTATCAGACAAGATTGCAGAAGATACCTCAGATTTCTTGCAGGTTCAACCCATTACCAATTCTCTGCATTGCCCTTTGGCTTATCTACTGTGCCCAGAGTGTTTACGAAATGCCTGGCATCAGTAATTGCCTTCTGCAGACAACAAGGAATACAAATCTGCCCATATCTGGACGACTGCCTGATCCATGCGGACAGCAAGGACATTCTATTGCAGCATCTGGCATTTGTAATAAAACTGTTAAACTACCTGGATACACAGTGAACAAAAATAAATCAAAACTAATACCTTCTCAACAGATAATTTTCCTGGGTGCCAGCTTAAATACAACCACCCAGATGGCCTACCTCACGCCAGACAAACAAGGGCAACTGTCTCAATACTTCAGCAAAATGGCAACTTTCACCAGACTAACTGCAAGGAAAGTCCTGCAGGCTCTGGGATTCATGGCATCTTGCATCCTACTAATACCATGTGCAAAGCTGCATATGAGGAAACTACAGTGGTACCTAAAAAACTTATGGTCTCAACACAGCCACAGCTAGGAAGCAATTATACCACTCATTCCATGCCTTCAAAAGGAATTTTTGTGGTGGGCTCAAGCATGCCAAAGAAACACAGGTCTCCCTTTCTGTTTACCTCAAGCAACTCAAATCATCACAACGGACGCCTCAGACTACGCCTGGGGAGCACATATGGAAGATCAGTGCATTCAGGGAAAATGGTCCCAAAAAGAGAAGCACCTACACATCAACCAAAAGGAGATGCTAGCTGTGCAAAATGCTCTTATGACCTTCAAAGACCTACTGCATCCAGGGCAGCTATTGATAAGGACAGACAACACCACAGTCATGTGGTACATAAACAAACGGGGGGGAAGTCATTCATATCCCCTGTGCAGGCAAGCCATGACCCTGTGGAACACAGCACTGGAATTACAAATTCAACTACAGGCACAATTCCTGCCAGGGAAGGAAAACACACTGGCAGACAACTTAAGCAGAAATATGACAGACTCACACGAATGGCAGTTGCATCCTCAAGTCTTCTCAAAGATAACTCAGGCATGGGGACAGCCAGACATAGATCTATTTGCTACCCACAGAAATCACCAGTTGGAAAAATTTTGTTCAAGGACCTATCATCCACAGGCCTGGAAAGTGGACGCACTCTCTTTCAATTGGACAACATTGACAGTCTATGCCTTCCCGCCTCTTCCTCTACTGACCAAAGTTCTATTAAAAGCCAGAGCAGAGAGGCCACAAATGATTCTGATTGCTCCAGACTGGCCACGACAGCACTGGTATCCTCTCCTAAAGAGCCTGACACACTCACCACCATGGATCCTACCTCTAGTTCCTCTTCTGTTGTCCCAGCACAATTACAAAACCCTTCACAGCCAGCTCAAAACCCTAAATCTAGCTGCATGGCGAATACCTTAATTTCCCAACAGACTCTCCTCTCCAAGGAGGTGCAGGATGTCATCTTGGAGGCCAGAAGACCCTCTACTAGAAAAGCTTACTCCGCTAAATGGAAACAATTTTGTTCCTGGAATCAAGAAAAGGGCCAGAATCCTTGGGTAATAAATATACCTCAAATTTTACAGTACCTAGCTGAGATGTTAAACAGTGGCCTTTCCTTCTCCTCCATCAAGATCCACGCTTCAGCCATTTCTGCACAATACAATACAGATCCTCCTTTATTCTCACATCCTCTATTTAAGGCAGTTCCTCAGAGGGGCAAAAAATATAAAACCCCCATGGAAACCACCAGTCCCAGCTTGGGACCTCAACTTCGTATTGGAAAAGCTGACCCTGACTCCCTTTGAGCCCGCCTCTTCAACAGAGCTACAATACTTGTCGTGGAAAACAGCCTTCCTTCTGGCTATTACCTCAGCACGCAGGGTTTCGGAACTACAGGCCCTCATGGCTGTGCAACCATTCATCATTTTCCATCAGGACAGAGTTTCCTTACGAACCAACCCTACCTTCATGCCAAAGGTAGTATCCAGTGTAGCTTTGAATCAGACTATTCATTTACCTACCTTTTTATCCAAATCCACAGAACAAAGGGGAGAGACTGCTACATTCCTTGGACATTCACAGACAACTTCGTTATTACTTGGACAGAACAAAGTCATTCAGGAAATCTGAGCAGCTCTTTGTGTCCTATGTTACAGGTGCTCAAGGAAAGGCTATTTCCAAACAATTTCAAAATGGATAGCCCACTGCATACGCTTTTGTTATTAATTTCATGGAAAATCTGTGCCTGTGTACATCAGATCCCACTCCACCAGGGCTACAGCTACTTCTGCAGCTTTCCTCAGGGGGGTCCCTACCAAGGACATTTTGGAAGCAGCTACTTGGAGTTCAGTGCACACTTTCTCCAAGCACTACCACCTTCCTCTATACTCAAAATCTAGAGCGGGCTTTGCCACAGCAGTTCTGCAGGGCATCCTCGCCCCTCCTAGTTCCACTTAGTGCCTACCACCCTTACTTAGCTTTGGGATTCTACCCATCTGTAATGACTGCAGCTGTATGCACGATGAACATAGTACAGTTTTGTACCTACCATAAATGTAGATGTTCGAGTGCTCATACAGCTGCAGTCCAGGTTACCCTCCCTCCATCCCCTGTTAGGACAGGCCTTAGGACAAACACCTTTATCATACAACCTATTTGGGGTATTCTTTTATGGTGTATTTGCTTGCAACTACTGTTTTTGATTTATCTATATTGCATGTTTGCATAATTTTATGTTTTGCCTTCCTTCTGGGGGCAACCTGACATCTGGGGCAAGAAAAACTGAAGAAAATGGCGTTGGCTGCCTCTTTTATACCCCTGCCGCACTGACGTCAGGGAAGAAGTGACGACAACTGACGCCGGACCTAAACTTTGAAATTTGGCCGTCAGAGGACCCGCCTGACGGCAGGATAACCCATCTGTAATGACTGCAGCTGTATGAGCACTCAAACATCTACATTTATGGTAGGTACAAAACTGTACTTTCCTGTAGGGCTAGGCCCGTTAAAGTTAGAGGATCTTGTCCTCCCTTTCTTCTTTGGTGTCTGTGTGTGTGAGTTCATCTTCTGTGAGAATGTCTAAGGAAAGCAAGGACCATAAGCCTTCTGGCTTCAAAAAATGCATAAAATCTCACAGAAGATGTTTATAACGGATGGCGACAGCGACTGCGTTTATTGTCTTGGGGCCATCTACTTTCAAGAAACTTGCTTATTTTGCCACTCTTTCAGTGCTAGGGTGTTGCAAGAACGGAAAAATAAGCTTATTCTAAACGGTCTCCTAAAACCTTCTTTTGAGGAAGATCTGGCTAGCTCTTCCTCCTCTGCTACATCTCAGAGATCTAAAAAGGAAAAGTCCAAGTCCTCTAAGAGGCCCTCCCTGGCACGGCTGATGTCTTGGAACCTCCTCTTAAAATCAATAAACCTGACAAATTTACTGTCTCTTCGGCTCCACAGAGTTCAGAGACGATTGAGAGTTATACTACTGTGATTACAGGGGCGGCGCCAAGTAGCTCAGGGCCGACCACTGAGAGTATTCAACGGAGCCAGTCTTTGGAACCATTACTGGTCTCCCCTACATTGAAGTCACCAATACTGCAGAGATCCCATTCTCCTACTCTGTCCTCCAAGTCTTCCAGGAGTTTATCGGAAGAAGATGTGGAGAGGATAGTGCTAAGACTTTTGAAGTCATCTACCTTACCGAAATTGTTGTTGGCTCCAACCCAGTCGGTTCTGGAGCCACTTGAGTCCATTATACCCCCTTCGGTAATTCCTCCTTCGAGCCATGCTGGCCTTTCGGAGCCGGAGTGTTTGGTACCGCTGGTGGAACCCTCGGTTCCAGCTTCCCCTGTGGTTGTTTTGGAGTTGAATCCTGCTCCGACACTCTCGGTGCTGCCCGTTGTGTCTAGGAGCCGAAGCTCCCAGGACGGCCCCGACAGGGACGCCTGGAACCGAACGTCTTCATTTCTGAGCCCCCCTTTTGGCGCATCTGTGAGGGTGAGTTCGGATCCTACGTCTATCTCAGAGCTGATGGCTCTGGAACTGTTGGAATCCTCGGCCTCTTTGGAGCCGAGTAGGTCTTCGGAACCAGAGAGATCGGCATTTGAGATGATTAGGAGTGTGCTGTCCCGATCTTCAGCTCCTACTAGGGGTACCAACACTCTCCACCTTAGGGCACCTACTTCTGTCTCAGTTCCTACTCCCTCCCTGGACAGCAGAGACCCGCAGCCTCAGGAGGCACTGGCTGGTGGCCCTCACTCTTCTGAGACCTCCCCGGAATATCCTTCTGAGGCTCCCCCATGGAAGAGAACATGTAGGAAGAAGCATGTTGACTCCCAGGATGGGTCTCTGACCTCCGTCACCGACCTTGAGGAGTCAGAAGGGCCCCCAAGTCATCCTCTGATGATGTCTCCTTCGTAGACATCCTGGAAATCCTTAAGCAGAGGTGCGGCTGGTCCACTGTCACCCCTTCTGATGTGGAGTCAGTGTACCTGAAGGCTTTCGGGTCTCAACCTTCAGCCTCTTGGGTGTCTCCACCTTTTGATGAACTGATAAAGCTAGTTAGTCGGAAGGTGTGGGATACTCCTGATGCCGTGGACCCAGTCCCCAGGAGACCAAATAAGTTTCTTTCTGCACCCAGAGAAAAGGAATTTTTATCTAAAGGTGTTCCCGTAGATGCCATGGCGGTGGCGGCGGCCATTAAGAAGGAGCTAGCGGAGACTATTTCTGTTCATCCGCTGAATAAGGAGTCTCGAACGATGGATAGATACGGGAAGTGTATCTTCTCTTCAGCAGCATATACTCTTAGATCGCTGAATTACCTTACACACTTCACGAGGCTTCAGAGAGATCTCCTTAAGGAGTTAGGAGATTCTCTACAAGATACATGTACTGAGGGAGTCCCTGACAAGGTGTCTGCCCAGTTGTCCACCTTGAACTCTATTGTCAACTCATCCATGAGGCTTATTTCGTATGCAGCTGATGGAACGAGTAGAGCAGCGGGTTCAGGAATTTCCCTAAGGCGTCATTCCTGGATGGGTTTGTGTAATTTTGCGGAACCGTTCAAGTCTACCTTTACCAATGCCCCCTTCAGTGGTTCCTCATTGTTAGATCCCAAGGTAAAGGACACTCTCACCTGGTGTGAGCAAGAAGAGAAAACACTCTCTGCCATGGTAGTACATTTTACTGTCCCCTCTAGACCATACCCTAAGGATCAGAGAGGTGCTAAGATGTGGTTCAAGAAGTCCCAGAGGTTTTTCCAAGATGCACAGAGTGACTCCTCCTTCAGAGGCAGAGGAGGAAGAAATGGTAGACGTCATCCTAGAGGCAGGGGCAGACCGCAAAACCAAGGAGGCCACAATTCATTTTGGGGCCGGCCTTACCAGTGCTCCTGATGTGGGCCCAACTGTGCTTCTCTGGAGCCGGTCGGGGGTCGCATTTCTTTGTATCCAGAAGCCTGGCTAAGTATCACTCAAGACAAATGGGTACAAAGAATTATTACCAGAGGTTATGTCATACCCTTTTCTCGTCCAGCTCATGTTCCCAAGAGGAACCTGGATGTTCCACCCAATCACAGGGATCAGGCAACTGTGGAGGTCAACAAGTTGCTGACAAAAAGAGTCATCCAAACCGTCCCAGCAGACCAAATAGGATCCGGAACTTACTCCAGATTCTTTTTAGTGCCAAAACGTACAGGGGACTGGAGGCCCATCTTGGACCTCAGCAGATTGAATGAATCAAGATGGACAAGTTCCGGATGGTGACACTGCAGTCTATTCTCCCATTATTAGGGAAAGACAATTGGTTGTGCTTAATAGATCTCCAAGACGCTTAATGCCACATAAAAATGGACAGGGCGTCGAGGAGTTATTTACACTTCTGGCTGGGAGCCAGTTATTACCAGTTTCGTGCTCTTCCCTTTGGTCTCACCACAGCCCCCAGGGTGTTCACCAAGTGTAAGGCAATAGTGACAGCTCACCTGAGATGTCGAGGATTCCAGGTGTTTCGTATCTGGACGACGGGCTCTTGACTGCCCCCACCAAGCATCTATTTCTTCAGAACAGGGACGCTGCTATACAACTTTGTGCTCAGTTGGGGGTTTCTATAAATTGGGAAAAATCTGCATTATTGCCCTCCCAATCTGCGAATTTTATAGGCGAAGATTTAGACACAGTTAACATGTTGGCTCGTCTTCCTGTAGAAAGAGCACAGAATCTGGTTCTTCAAATTCAACATCTTCTTACCTTGTGAAAGGTCAAGGCCAAGACTATTATGCAGCTTCTAGATACCATGGCTTCCACCGTTTTACTAGTATTGCTAGCCAGAGTACACATGAGGATTCTTCAGTGGCTGCTGTCGTCCCAGTAGTTCTTTCAGCACCTACCATTATCTCATCACATACTGCTGACAGACTCTTGCAAGAAGGACCTCATTTGGTGGACTCTACCTAATCGGTTAACCACGGGCAATTCATTTGTTCATCGCCATCCTGTTGTCACTGTGACCACAGATGCCTCACAGATAGGGTGGGGGGGGCATTATATAGGCAGGACTGTGCAAGGCACATGGCAAGATCACGAGGCTCATCTGCATATCAGTGTTCTAGAGATGAGGGCGGTGTTCCTCGCATTGCAAGCACTTCCCGACCTTCTGCCTCTGGGGACGATTGCGATACAGTAAGACAACATGTCGGCAGTATGGTATATCATCAAACAGGGTAGAACCAGATCATACCCACTCTGTTGAGAGGCCATTCGAGTTTGGAAATGGGTGATATCTTCCCAGCGTTTTCTGGTGGCAATGCACATTCCAGGGACAACCAATGTGACAGCCGACAAGCTCAGTCGGGCAATCTTGATGCCTCATGAATGATCTCTGAAACAGGATATTGCGGAGCAGATTTTTCCACAGATGGGGACAGCCTTACTGCGATCTCTTCGCCAGCCCGATCAACGCCAAATGCAGCAGCTATTTCTCCCTCATCCCCCTCCAGGAGAGTCACCCAGAGATGCACTTGTTCACTAATGGCCCCTGGGTCTCCTTTACGCTTTTCCTCCTTTTCCTCTCATACCCAAGGTTATTCAGAAAGCAAAACGACTGGGAAGCAAACTGGTCCTCATTGCTCCTTACTGGCCTAGTCAGGTTTGGTTCCCCTTTCTCGGGCCTCTTCTCCTAGATGATCCTTGGATTCTGGACCCAGTACCAGATCTCTTGACACACGTCAGGCTCGCTTCATCCCACTTTACACACCCTCAATTTGACAGCTTGGCTGCTCCAGTTCCATCCCTAGTCAGGCTTCATGACTTCTCACCCTCTGTGATGCATATACTAACGTCCTCTCATAAACCATCCACTAGGAGACTTTATTCTAGCAAATGGAGGAGATTCTCTGTCTGGGCTGAGAAAAGGAATGTTGACCCTCCATCCCGGTGGTCTTGGAGTTCTTGTCTGAACTTTTCCACCAGGGATCTGCGGCTGCCACTATCAGGGTTCAATTGGCAGCGATTTCTAATTTTCATCTAGGCATACAAGACTCTAATCTGATGTCACATAGACTGTGCAAAACCTTCATCAAAGGCACCACTTTATTAAGACCCCCATTTCAAGAACCTGTTGCCTCATGGGATTTAAATTTTGTGCTATCCAAATTGACGTATCCACCCTTTGAGCCTTCTCATTCATCGCCTCTGAAATTTTTGTCTTGGAAGAGTTTGTTTTTGGTGGCTATCACATCTGACAGACGGGTGTCAGAGTTGAAAGCATTATCTGTAAAACCCCCTTATCTGATTTTTCGTAAAGACAGAGTATCTCTTCATACTAATCCTTCCTTTGTCCCCAAGGTCTGTTCTCATAACACTTTAAACCAGTCCATAGAACTTCCAGTGTTCTTTCCAGACCACTCCAACACAGCAGAATACACGTTTCATCAGTTGGACATCCATAGGCAATTACGTTTTTATTTGCACAGGACGAAGGAATTCAGGAAATTAGATCAATTATTCATTTCCTTCTCTGAATCCAGGTCAGGTTTATCAGTTTCTAAATTGACCCTCGCAAATTGGATTTATAGCTGTATAGCTTACATTTACACCTTTGGGGGTAGACCTTTACTTTCAAAATCACGACTTATTTTACTAGATCTCAGTCTACCTCTGCAGCCTTTCAGGCTAGGGTTCCACTTGATAATATTTGTGCAGCAGCAACTTGGGCTACCCCTCACACATTTATTACTCATTACAAATTGGATTTAACCTCCAGGGGTAGTGCATCCTTTGGTCCCACAGCACTCAGGAGTATTTTTCCTTGAGCCACCCAAGAGTAAAGTGCTAGGGACTCTGTCCTATATGTAAGAATGAAGGCGAGATAGGACTACAGAACATAAAGAAGTTATTTACTCACCATAGCGTTCCATGTTTGTAGTACATCTTGCCCTTCATTCTTACAAACCCACCCTCCTACCCCCATCCTGGAAGTACCTGGAGACAGACAAAATATTATCTTTCTCTGGAGACCTTTTATTATGGGCTTCTTTCTGTATTTTGTTCTTGTGTCTATTCGTTAGTTGCAAACAAGATCTGGGGACTGTACTGGTGCACCATGGAATACCTACCTAGCCACGAGTCAATTAGAAGTCTTCCAGCTTGTAAATAGGCCGAGTTGGAGCCGAGGATCGACTCTGATACCATATGTAAGAATGAAGGGCGAGATGGACTACAAACATGGAACGTTATGGTGAGTACATAACTTCTTTTTTGGTAAAGCAGTTACGTATATTAGCTATATTTTCATATCAGAATTATGTTGTAAAAACTGTGTTGCGTACAGGAAAACTAATGTTGCTATCTTATGCTCAGCATCATGGCACACAATTTTGCTACTCTGATTTGCCATGTAATGTTCCATTACATAGAGAAGGATAAGTGTTTTAATTTCTTGATTTGCTTTTTAAATTTTGTGTTGAACTTTTAATACTCAGTAGCAAGTCCACCCAAACATTATCCTAAACAAGCCAAACCCCAAGCAATTATACTGTAGTTACCCCTGTCCCCAGAGTCATTCCAGTCGATACGTGGTTATCTTGACACAGTGTAAGAATTGACGCATGTTTTTGGACGATATTGCTCAGACACAGCTCCACGTGGTCCTGTTGAGTCTTCCTGGCTACAGAGAACTGAAAAAAGCGACTGCTTTCCTGATTAAGTATCCTGCTGTTTTTTATATTTGTTTTACCTTCTACTGCTTACCTAGAGCAAGCTTTAACTGTTTTCATAGTTATTTACTGCATTTTTTATTATCTGCACTTAAAAGTACATTTTAGTCGAAGTTAGTCTAATTCAAGTCGAAAAGTGTTTGTTTGCTGTTTAATTTAATTGTTTGGCAGCCCACTAAAGTGTGCTAGCCTGTACTACTGACTTATTGCCTTTTCTGCATTTCTGTGTGTTTCTATTTAAAAACAAAAAAAAAAAAATATTCCTTGTTTTCCTGCCTCTCCTAAACTAGTTAGACCAGTTTACAGGCCTTGCTGTATCCTGGGCTGTGTTGTCCATTGCCTTACTTGGATAGAAGGAAGTTTCTTAGCTCACCAGTGGGAGTGGGGAGCCTTGAATAGCCTACCTGTCCTTGAGGGAAGTGACCTCAGCACAAGAAGCTGTAGTAATTGGTCATTTTGGACCATTTCTAGCTCTTTTGAAGTTCCCTGGTTAAAATCTGCCTCTGGCATTTTTTTGAAGCCATATTGCTCAGACACAGCTCCACGTGGTCCTGTTGAGTCTTCCTGGCTACAGAGAACTGAAAAAAAGCGACTGCTTTCCTGATTAAGTATCCTGCTGTTTTTTATATTTGTTTTACCTTCTACTGCTTACCTAGAGCAAGCTTCAACTGTTTTCATAGTTATTTACTGCATTTTTTATTATCTGCACTTAAAAGTACATTTTAGTCAAAATTAGTCTAATTCAAGTCGAAAAGTGTTTGTTTTGCTGTTTAATTTAATTGTTTGGCTGCCCACTAAAGTGTGCTAGCCTATACTACTGACTTATTGCCTTTTCTGCATTTCTGTGTGTTTCTATTTAAAAACAAAAAACAAAAAATATTCCTTGTTTTCCTGCCTCTCCTAAACTAGTTAGACCAGTTTACAGGCCTTGCTGTATCCTGGGCTGTGTTGTAGTTCCTGTGTTGTCCATTGCCTTACTTGGATAGAAGGAAGTTTCTTAGCTCACCAGTGGGAGTGGGGAGCCTTGAATAGCCTACCTGTCCTTGAGGGAAGTGACCTCAGCACAAGAAGCTGTAGTAATTGGTCATTTTGGACCATTTCTAGCTCTTTTGAAGTTCCCTGGTTAAAATCTGCCTCTGGCATTTTTTTGAAGCCATATTGCTCAGACACAGTTCCACGTGGTCCTGTTGAGTCTTCCTGGCTACAGAGAACTGAAAAAAGTGACTGCTTTCCTGATTAAGTATCCTGCTGTTTTTTATATTTGTTTTATCTTCTACTGCTTACCTAGAGCAAGCTTTAACTGTTTTCATAGTTATTTACTGCATTTTTATTATCTGCACTTAAAAGTACATTTTAGTCGAAATTAGTCTAATTCAAGTCGAAAAGTGTTTGTTTGCTGTTTAATTTAATTGTTTGGCTGCCCACTAAAGTGTGCTAGCCTGTACTACTGACTTATTGCCTTTTCTGCATTTCTGTGTGTTTCTCTTTAAAAACAAAAAAAACAAAAAAATATTCCTTGTTTTCCTGCCTCTCCTAAACTAGTTAGACCAGTTTACAGGCCTTGCTGTATCCTGGGCTGTGTTGTCCATTGCCTTACTTGGATAGAAGGAAGTTTCTTAGCTCACCAGTGGGAGTGGGGAGCCTTGAATAGCCTACCTGTCCTTGAGGGAAGTGACCTCAGCACAAGAAGCTGTAGTAATTGGTCATTTTGGACCATTTCTAGCTCTTTTGAAGTTCCCTGGTTAAAATCTGCCTCTGGCATTTTTTTGAAGCCATATTGCTCAGACACAGTTCCACGTGGTCCTGTTGAGTCTTCCTGGCTACAGAGAACTGAAAAAAAGCGACTGCTTTCCTGATTAAGTATCCTGCTGGTTTTTATATTTGTTTTACCTTCTACTGCTTACCTAGAGCAAGCTTTAACTGTTTTCATAGTTATTTACTGCATTTTTATTATCTGCACTTAAAAGTACATTTTAGTGAAATTAGTCTAATTCAAGTCGAAAAGTGTTTGTTTGCTGTTTAATTTAATTGTTTGGCTGCCCACTAAAGTGTGCTAGCCTGTACTACTGACTTATTGCCTTTTCTGCATTTCTGTGTGTTTCTATTTAAAATAAAAAAAAAAAAATATTCCTTGTTTTCCTGCCTCTCCTAAACTAGTTAGACCAGTTTACAGGCCTTGCTGTATCCTGGGCTGTGTTGTAGTTCCTGTGTTGTCCATTGCCTTACTTGGATAGAAGGAAGTTTCTTAGCTCACCAGTGGGAATGGGGAGCCTTGAATAGCCTACCTGTCCTTGAGGGAAGTGACCTCAGCACAAGAAGCTGTAATAATTGGTCATTTTGGACCATTTCTAGCTCTTTTGAAGTTCCCTGGTTAAAATCTGCCTCTGGCATTTTTTGAAAGCCATATTGCTCAGACACAGCTCCACGTGGTCCTGTTGAGTCTTCCTGGCTACAGAGAACTGAAAAAAAGCAACTGCTTTCCTGATTAAGTATCCTGTTTTTTTTATATTTGTTTTACCTTCTACTGCTTACCTAGAGCAAGCTTTAACTGTTTTCATAGTTATTTACTGCATTTTTATTATCTGCACTTAAAAGTACATTTTAGTCGAAATTAGTCTAATTCAAGTCGAAAAGTGTTTGTTTGCTGTTTAATTTAATTGTTTGGCTGCCCACTAAAGTGTGCTTGCCTGTACTACTGACTTATTGCCTTTTCTGCATTTCTGTGTGTTTCTATTTAAAAACAAAAAATATTCCTTGTTTTCCTGCCTCTCCTAAACTAGTTAGACCAGTTTACAGGCCTTGCTGTATCCTGGGCTGTGTTGTAGTTCCTGTGTTGTCCATTGCCTTACTTGGATAGAAGGAAGTTTCTTAGCTCACCAGTGGGAGTGGGGAGCCTTGAATAGCCTACCTGTCCTTGAGGGAAGTGACCTCAGCACAAGAAGCTGTAGTAATTGGTCATTTTGGACCATTTCTAGCTCTTTTGAAGTTCCCTGGTTAAAATCTGCCTCTGGCATTTTTTGAAGCCATATTGCTCAGACACAGCTCCACGTGGTCCTGGTGAGTCTTCCTGGCTACAGAGAACTGAAAAAAAGCGACTGCTTTCCTGATTAAGTATCCTGCTGTTTTTATATTTGTTTTACCTTCTACTGCTTACCTAGAGCAAGCTTTAACTGTTTTCATAGTTATTTACTGCATTTTTTATTATCTGCACTTAAAAGTACATTTTAGTCGAAATTAGTCTAATTCAAGTCGAAAAGTGTTTGTTTGCTGTTTAATTTAATTGTTTGGCTGCCCACTAAAGTGTGCTAGCCTGTACTACTGACTTATTGCCTTTTCTGCATTTAGCGCGGAGTTGCCACTAGAGTACCATCGGGCAGTGCCGATTAAACAAGGTTAAACTATTTCTGGCTCCGTAAAGTCTGCTCTTCATTTTTCCCTTAGAACTGCTCTACTTGTAATCTAAACAGTCTATTCTCTATCTGTAAAGCTCAGCACTTGTTCCTAAAGCATATTTTAGTCAGGTAAAGCACTTCTATATTATACAAAGTACTTCACTAGCTTAAAACCCCCTTGAGTACCCACTTCCCTATAGGTCCTTTCTGACTCAGTTACACAGCAAACTTTTTCATTTCTTCTAGCATGTCAAAGGCTCAGTTGCTAGCGTCCTCTCCTGCTCAGCTGGTGAATCTGGGAATATTGAGGCAATGTTACAATTGCCTCATGTACACAGACAACCCTCTCCCCTCCCACAAAACACAAATACATGCGAGAGATGCAACTATATAGCCAAACTGGAGGCTGAGCTCTCTCAACTCAGGACTGGCAAAACCAGACAGCAGGAGAAGGTAACCACACACACCATAAACCCAGTCTCACATAGAACTATCACAACTACAAATCAAACACATAAACACACAAAGACATACTCGGAGGCACTGATCAAAAATCTACCAAAACAGCAGAGGCCTCCAAAGCAGACACCCAAATAACTGCCACCTCATGACATAACACAAGCAACACATAGATCACAAGGTCAGTGTGCAAATCAGTCACAGCCCTTAAGGCCAAACACAATGCCAGACACACTTGTCATAGGTGACTCCATAGTCAGACACACTGACGTCCCACTCACCAGACTGAATAAGGAGAGGGTCACAGTAAGCTGCCTGTCGGGCGCTAGAATCCGCCACATAACACAAGCACTCAGGTCACTCCACAGCAAGTACAAGTATGACTCAGTCATTGTCCATGCCGGTGTGAATGACCTGAGACGCACTCCCTGGACTACATGAAAAGAGACATAAAGGAGCTCTCAGATTATGTAGCCCAGGCTGGTATGACCCTGACCCTGAGCAGTATCCTACCTTCACCAAGAATGATGCCACAGTACAGAGACAAAATGATCAGTTTTAATAATTGGCTTAATTTCTGGTGTCATTCTAAGGGGATCCAATGTCTGTCTGCCTGGAATGACATGCTTGACAAGCCACGCTGCTTCGCAAGGGACGGCTTGCACCTGTCACCCTGGGTTTCGGATATTGGCAAAGGCTCTTGCCACCCCCATAGTGCCTTTTTAGACAAGGCTCAAATTCTAAACCCACCGCCCTAGAAAACAATAATGGAAAAAAACTAAGGGTAATGCTGCTCAATGCCAGAAGTCTAAATCTCAAGATGCATGCCCTCGAAGCCCTCCTCAGTATGGAGAACATCGATGTTTGTGCTGTGACTGAAACCTGGTTCAAGGCTCCTGAGAGCACCCCGGCACTATCAGGTTTTACCTCATTTCATGCGTTCCGGCCCCAAAACCCGGACCGTACCACAAAAGGAGGTGGTGTATCCATATTCATCAAGGATACCCACACCTCCAGGCTGGTGGCAACTCACGAAGCATCAGAGACCATTCAGGTGCAATTAACCATAGGCAAAACTGCTCTACAGTTTGTAGCATGTTACAGGCCACCCTCTCAAACTCAGGAACCCCACACAGCCTTCCTGAAGACACTGGAGAGTATAAATGTCTCTCCAAACACCATCATATTGGGTGACTTCAACTACCCAAACATAGACTGGGAACATTACTCAAGCCCCAATACCCTAGCCCAAAGGTTCCTGGAGTTCATAAACTCAAATGCTATGGAACAAATTGTCACCATTCCCACAAGAGGTGAAAATATACTAGACCTGATCATCACAAACATGGGGACAAAATGCTCCACACCAGAAGTATATCCCTCATTGGTGAGATCAGACCATAAACTAATCTCACTGGAGATCCACATCCCGCCCCCACCCCCAACAAAAAAGACCACAGTGAAGAACTTCTCAAAAGCCAACTTCACACTTCTTAAGACTGGTGTGGTATCCGTCAAGGTCCCTGAGCCATTGGAAACCACAACCCACGCTGCTGAATCCCTTACAAATGCTTTCTACGAGCACCTCCAGGATTGCATGGATCAAGCAATCCCAAATAAAATCAAGACCCTTTCCACCAAAGGCAAGCGCCCAATCTGGTGGACCCCAGCCATAAACAAACTTTACAACAAGAGGAGAAAGCTACTACAAGATAGAGCAAAATCCCTAAAAGGGAAGACATCTCTGATCAATACTAGTAAAAACTACGATCACTCATAAAATCATCCAAGGCCAACTTTGAGAGAAAAATCGCCAAGGACTCAAAAGACAATCATAAGGCCTTCTTTAACTATGTTAGAAATCTGGGTGGAAACTCCCAGATATGCTCAGAATTAGTCCAAAATGATACAAAAACAGACATTGCAAACATACTGGCAGACAGGTTCAGTGAAAATTTCTCCTCCCTCCCCCCCAAAAGGAGAAATATCTATCCCAGCAGAGTGTAGCCTCCCAATCATCTCAAATGCCCAGGTGAGAGCTGCTCTCTCTAAAGCTAAAAACACAGCATCAATGGGACCGGATGGTGTCCCCGGCTGTGTGCTACATGAACTCAATGAGGAACTAAACCCACACATAAGGCTGCTGTTTAATCTTAGCCTTACCACAGGATCGTGCCAAAGAGTGGCGTACGGCAACTGTGGTCCCACTGCACAAAGGCGATGCTTCTACGGACCCTGGTAATTACCTTCCCATAAGCTTAACAAGCCTGGTCTGCAAAGCTATGCAGAGGATCATAATGGAACTCATAAATAAAGACATAGGGGACCTACAGACATTGGATCCTACCCAATTCGGCTTTGTCAAGGGCAGATCATGCCTCTTGAACTTGGTCGACTTTTTTGAAACAGTCACCAAGGCCATTGATGAGGGTAAGGCAGTTCACACAGCCTACCTTGACCTTGCAAAAGCTTTCGACACAATACCCCACTCAGGTATCATAGAAAAGCTCACCAGCTTAAATGTAAACCCATATGTCACAAGATGGGTTGCAAACTGGCTCAAGGACAGAACCCACAGGGTTAGAGTTGCTGGTGCCATGTCAGACTCAAGCCGGTCGCAAGCGGTGTCCCACAGGGCTCAGTCCTGGGCCCCCTCTTGTTCGGCATCTACTTTTCAGAAGTGCAGGCAAACATAGGAGGATTGTGGCTGACAAAGTTTGCAGATGACTGCAAACTGGGCCATAGTTGAAAATCCATCAGACACAGATATCCTTCAGAGAGGTCTCATAGAAACGGATAACTAGTGCCAGAGCCATGGCCTTAAGCTAAACGCCAAAAAAATGTATAGTCATACCCTTTGGTAAAAACAAGGTAACCCCAAATTACCACATAGGTGGCAATCCATTAAGCACAGAAGAGGTTATCAGGGACCTGGGGACCCAAGTTGACAGTAACCTTTCTTTTGACACTCATATTGCCAAAGTGGTTAGGAGGACCTTCTACATTGCCCACCTGATTATGAAGGGATTCACATCCAGATCAAGGGAGGTCATTGTTCCCCTGTACTCTTCACTTATCAGACCAATGATTGAGTATAATGCCCCATTTGGAATGTATCTTGCCCGACACCTGCAGCAATTGGAAAGACCCCAAAAGTTCCTCACCAAAAGGATAAAGGGGCTCAAAAATATGCCATACGCTGCCCGACTGAAGAAACTCCAGCTCTATTCAGTCACATACCGTCTGCTCAGAGGTGACCTGTGCCTGACATACAAGGCCATGTCCAACCCGGAATTAATGGACATGCTCCACCTCAAAAAATCCAAATCCACCAGAGCCACAAGAGCAAGAGACTTAAACCTCAACACGGATATAAATAGGACGTGCTGGAGGGACAGATTCATCACCCAGAGACTCCCTATGCTGTGGAACAGAATCCCGGTCCATGTGAGACAGAGCACCTCGCTGGCTCTGTTCAAGAGGAATCTTGACCAGTGGATGGGAGATCGTAGGTTTACCCCGGGGATCATCTCTGTATCACTGCTGGACAGAGGCATGGCAAACTAATGGGTATAGTATTCTTCAACCTAAGGGGTGGTGAAAGCCACACAACTCTGGCTAGGCTTATAAATGCCCTAGGGCAGATAGCCTAGTATGAACCTATGAACCTATTAATCAAACCTTGTAATGCAATGTGTGTGAGATGCACATATGTAATATCCTTGGAAGCAAAAATGTCACACACACTGTAAACTCAAACACCAAAATCGTCAGTAGTACACCACATGCCACACCTCTCTGAGGCCATCACAGTACACATAATCCAACATACGCTGAGGTCCTAAAGATTTACTTGGCTAAACCACAAAGACCTCCAAAATACAACATAAAGCACACTCAGCATGTTAAGTCTAACTCCTCACATAGCACAAGGAGACCCAAAGTCACAATTGTTGATTTACTATATTGTTGCACTGTTATAAAGCTTTTTTTTAATTGTTTCACTGCTGATATGTTTAAAACTTTCATTTAGTGGCTACAGCTAGGAACTGTAATTTTTTCCCACCCACCCTCCGTAGCGTTGTGTGTTTTTATACTTGGCGGCTTTGCAGTTGCCCGCCCATACTGTATATTTGATCTGTGACACTCCTCCCAGTCTAGTGTCATTAGCTCACTCAATCTAATAGAGAACATTTGTGAAGGCCAACCCACTCAGATTCTTAACGTTGAATTAACTTCTGTTCCAGCGTTCACCATTTCCACTTTACTGGAAAAAAAATCTAAGCTTGCTTTCCCCCTTTCCTGTGGCAGGTCAGATATGGATTTGCTGTGTCCAGGACTGTTTGTGAGCTCCTAAGACCCCCCCCCCCCCACTTAACTGGGGTTAAACTATTACGGGCACCATAAAGTCTGTTTTTCAAAATTTCCCTTGCAACTAGCCAGCTTTTTAGTTTTAGCACTCATCTGTTTCTTAGATCTCAGCACTTGTTCAAAACTCATTGTAAGCACTAAATAAATTACAAATTACTACAGCACTCAACTTTCCTCACTTGTCTAGAGGAAAACAGTTTTTAGTACTTAATAAATAAGCACCTATTCAGGCATGTCTAAAGGTCAGCTTCCGGTGTTTTCTCCTGCCTACCTCATGAATCTGGGCATCTTGAGACAATGCAGCAATTGCCTCATGTACACAGACAACCCTCTCCTCCTACCACCCAACACTACGACCTGTGAGAGATGCACTTATATAGCCAATCTGGAAGCAAAGCTTTTTTTACTAAAGACAGGCCTAGACAGTCAAGAGGAGAAGGTAAACACTTGCACTGCACCACACTCATCACATAGTCCCTCAAAACCTACACCACCAAAACACACACACAGAATCACAAAACACACCTACATTCGCGGAGGCTGTCTGTACTAATCTTCCCAAACAACAGAGACCTCCAAAGCAGAAATGCAAGCAACCTCCACACTCCAACACAACCCAAATGACACACAGTCCACATACTCAGTGTGCCACTCAACTACAGTCCATAAGGCATAACGTACCCAACACTCTAGTCATAGGTGACTCTATAGTCAGGCACACTGATGTTCCACTCACCAGGCTAAACAAGGAAAACGTTACTGTCAGCTGCTTGTCAGGTGCCAGGATCTGCCACATAACGCATGCACTCAGGTCACTCCACAACAAGTACAAATATGACTATGTCATTGTCCATGTTGGCGTGAAAGACCTGAGACGTACCTCCCTGGACTACATGAAAAGAGACATGGAGGAGCTCTCTGATCTTGTAGCCCAGGCCGGTATGACCCTAGCCCTGAGTAGCATCCTGCCATCACCCAGAATGACACCACAGTACAAGGACAAAATGATTGACTTTAACAATTGACTAAGCTTCATGTGTCATTCTAAGGGAATCCAGTATCTGTCTGCCTGGGATGACATGATCGACAGACCACGCTGCTTTGCCAGAGATGGCCTGCACCTGTCGCCCTTGGGATTCCGGATACTGGCAAAGGCTCTTGCCACCCCTATAGTGTCTTTTTTAGGCAAGGTTCAAATGACAAATTCACCACTGTAACAGGTACAAGCAAGCAAAATCTGAGGGTAATGCTACTCAATGCTAGAAGTCTAAACCTCAAAATGCAGTCACTTGAGGCACTCCTTAAAATGGAGAACATTGACATCTGTGCAGTGACAGAGACCTGGTTCAAAGCTCTAGAGAGCACCCCTGCATTACCAGGCTATAATTCATACCACACCTTTCGGCCACCAAACCCGGACCAAAACACTAAAGGTGGAGGCATGTCCATATTCATTAAGGATATCCACACCTCCAAGCTAGTTGCTCAGCATAATGCATCCGAGATTATCCAAGTTCAACTAACTCTATGCAAAACCGCAATCCAGATTGTAGCTTGCTACAGACCCCCCACCATGCCCCAGGATTCCCACTCCTCTTTTCTTGATACACTGGAAAATATTAAGGTACAACCCAACACTCTAATAATGGGTGATTTCAACTACCCTACCATTAACTGGGAAAACTACTCATGTACCAACTCTTTTGCTCAACGTTTTCTGGAAATCATCAATTCCAACGCTTTAGATCAACTTATCCACACCCCCACCAGAGGCAGCAATATCTTAGACCTGGTCATCACCAACATGGGTGACCGGTGTTCCACACCAGAGGTCAGCTCCTCGTTGGTCAGATCCGACAACAAGCTAATCACCCTAGACAGCCACATCCCGCTCCCACCCCCATTAGGAAAACAACTGTAAAAAATTTCTCCAAAGCCAACTTCACGCTTCTTAAGACAGAAGTGGCAAACTTCATGACACCCATGCAGATGGACAGTAGAGGTACGACTGCTGAATCCTACACAAATGCTCTTTATAAGCACTTACACGAGTGCATGGATCATGCTATCCCTAACAGAACCAAGATGCTATCCTCCAAAAAAGGAAGCCAATCTGGTGGTCTTCTGCTATAAACAAACTCTACAACAGAAGAAAGAAACTGTTGCAAAAAAGAGTAAAATCCCACGATTGGAGGAACTCCCTGGTCAGCCTCAGTAAGAAGCTGAGATCCCTCATAAAATCCTCCAAAGCTAGTTATGAAAACAAAATTGCCACTGATTCTAAAGACAACTACAAAGCATTCTATAGCTATGTTAAAAATCTCAATGGCAACACTCAGATCTGCTCTGAGTTACAGCACAATGACACTAAATATACAGAACAAACTGATATTGCCAACATCCTGGCAGATAGGTTCAGTGCTAACTTTACCCCCCCTCTCACCCCCTAAAGGGCCCATCTTTATACCGGAAGAATGCAAAGTTCCTGTAATCATGGCTGCACAGGTAAAAACTTCACTCTCCAAAGCCAAGAACACAGTGTCCATGGGACATGACAACATCCCAGGCTGCCTTCTACATGAACTACAGAATGAACTGGCACCCCACCTAAGTACCATGTGCAATCATAGCCTCACCTCAGGCTTTGTGCCCATTGAATGGTGCACCGCGACAGTTATCCCACTCCACAAAGGGGGGGGGCCAAAACAGACCCCGGGAACTACTGCCCCATTAGCCTGACGAGCCTCGTCTGCAAGGCCATGGAACATATCATCATGGAACTCATAAACAAAGACATTGGAGATCTCCAAACTCTGGACCCCACACAGTTTGGGTTTGTAAAAGGCAGATCTTGTCTCCTAAACCTGATAGATTTCTTTGAAGTAGTCACCAAGGCCATGGATGAGGGTAAGGTGGTTCACACAGCCTATGTAGATCTCGCCAAGGCATTCGACACCATCCCCCACTCTGGAATTATAGATAAGCTCACTAAACTAGGTATAAATCCCTATGTCACAAGATGGGTTGCCAACTGGCTTACTGAAAGAACCCACACTGTGAAAGTAGCAGACTCCAAATCAGACTTCAGACCAGTGACCAGTGACAAGTGGAGTACCACAGGGTTCAGTCCTGGGTCCTCTCCTGTTTGGTATCTACTTCTCTGAAGTACAGGCTAACACAGAAGGTCTGCGGCTAACTAAATTCGCAGATGACTGCAAACTAGGAGCCATAATTGAAACTTCTAACAATGTGGACATCCTACAAAAGGGCCTCACTGAGACAGATGCCTGGTGTCAAAGACATGGACTCAAGCCCAATGCCAAAAAGTGCATTGTCATGCCCTTTGGTAAAAATTCTGTACCCATGATCTACCACATAGGCGGTAGTCTACTTAACACCGAAAGTGTAATAAGAGACCTTGGGACACAGGTGAACAGTAGTCTCTCCTTTGATAATCACATCGCCAAAGTGGTCAGGAAATCCTTCTACGTGGCACACCTCATCACAAAAGGTTTCTCATCCAGAAAAAAAGAGGTCATTGTTCCCCTCTACTCATCACTCATTAGACTCATTATAGAGTACAACGCCCCTTTTGGTATGTACCTCACAAGACATCTATAACAACTGGAAAGGCCGCAAAAATACCTCACAAAGAGGATTAGTGGCCTCAAACAGATGCCTTACGCAGACCGTCTCAAAAAACTCCAGCTTTACTCCGTCGCATATCGCCTACTCAGAGGCGATCTCTGCCTAACATACAAAGCTATGTCAAACCCAGAGCTGTTGGACATGCTCCACTTAAAGAAATCCCAATCCCTCCGAGCTACACGCTCTAGGGACCTAAACCTTGTCACCACAATAAACAGAGCATGCTGGAGGGATAGATTTCTGTCCCAGAGACTTCCCATACTCTGGAACAGACTACCTATCTATGTGAAACAGAGCTCCTCATTAGCACTCTTCAAGAAAAATCTTGATGATTGGATGGGTAACAGGAAATTCACCCCGGGGATCACTTCTGTGGTTCTGCTTGACAAGGGCACAGGAAAATAATTTTCTTGGGTGGCGAAAGCCAGGGTGCATTTTTGGCTAGGCTTGTATAGGCCCTAGGGCCAATGGCCTAGTACCTACCTATGAACCTATGAACATAAGTCAGGCATCAACCCAACCAAATATTCTTGTTATAGGTGATTGCATTTTAAGACATACAGATGTGCCTCTAACTAGGCCGAGCAAGGAAAGGGTGACTGTTAGATGTTCTTTGTGTTTCACTGTTACAGTCATCACATTTGGGTTATCTGCCTGCAGGTAGCCCTCAGCCGGCCTGAATACCAGGGTCTTCAGATTTGTGCATCGGATGCTGTTGCTTCTTCCATGACGTCAGGTTGTCAGGGGTATAAAACATGCAGCCGACGCCATTACATCAGTCTTTCTTGCTATGCGGTGCCCGAAGAAGAAGCAGTTTGCAAGTGCCGGTCGGCTGACTCCTGAAATTTTCTTTTTCAAGTGTCAGACCTGAAGTCTTCAAAAAGATAAGTACCCCGTTGGGGATCCTTTTTTCTTGTTCTAACCGATGTCAGAAAAAATTAACAATCATCTTGCCTGTGGAAAGCAAATACCTCATAGAGCTTTTCATTCTTACTGCGTCACCTGTTTAGGCCCTGACCATGACTCGTTCTTGGTTTTATGCCTTGTTCAACGCCCAAACTATTCATCGTTGGGCTATTTTTGTAACTAAATACTTTCATTCTCGATCTCCGTACACTGAAATGGCTTAATTAAGCCATCCGACTACCGATCTCCTGAAAAAATGTAAGGATAAAGACAGAGACAGACCACATAGGTCCAAAACTGCCGACGACACTTCCGATAAGCTAGTTGCCAGTCCGCCGGTACTCAGTGAGGTGCTTTTCAAGCCCCTGATAGCCACTACTACAGATTTGCAGGCCTCTAGTGAGACCCATTTCTGAGTCCGGTATGCCGCAAGATGCTTCTTAGACTATGCAACCTGTGGATGTCTCTACCTTGGATGAGTCCGGAGCCGCTGTAAAGGAACTGGCTTCTGAGGGTGTATTCAGGCCTACCGATTTTCATATCAAACTGACGACTTCGTTTCAAGCTAAAAATACTGAATTCTTCAGGCCTAAAGCTCGCACTAAGCCTAGAAAACTGCCCATCAAAGCACATTCTCAGGCCCATATGCCTCAAAAACAAATGATTAGAATGGCTGAAGACCTTATTACCTTAATTAGGGGAAGCCAGCCTTCTTCTGATCAGGAATCTGATAGCTCCGTTCCTTCTGACTACCAGGATTTACCTTCATTTACTTATGAGGATTCTGATGCAGAGGATTCCATTCCCTCTGCTTCCCCTCCAGAATATTTTTCTTTTGGTGAAACCTTGCATACTCTTAGGGAGCATTTCCGCTGGGAAAGCCAGGACTATTCTCAATCCAAAAAGAGACTTAGGGAATTTTTTTAAACCTGCCTCAACACAGGCCTCTAGCTGTCCCTCCTGTTCTGGAGAGTGTAGATGATGTTTTCTTGGAATCCAGCCTTACCCCAGACACTTTGCCTCCAGCTCCCAGGAAACCTGACAGGTACTACAGAGTACCTGACTATCACAAATTCCTTTTCAAGAATCCTACTGCGGATCCAGAGACCATTTCCCAAGGACAAAAAGGCATTAAGGCTACTACTGCCAAAAATCCTACCCCTTTTGATAGGGATTCAAGAGCTTTAGACAGATGGGGTAAGAAGGTATATACTTCTGCCACTTTGGCCATTAGGGCTTTAAATTGCCAGATCTGAAGTAGGGACTTCATTTGTCAGCAACCTGTGGGTCTTGGATCCGATATCGGATCTGAGCCGGCAGCTTGTTTCAAGCTAATGGATCCGAGCTCCTAGCTCCTCCCCTCACCCATAATCCCCTGCCAACCCTCCATGACCTCAGATCTAGTTTGCCGCGCTTGTAGATAGCTGGATTCCATTGAGCTCAACAAGTATATCGTCAGTTAAGTGTGTTTTTCTGTCAAACTCTCTTCCTTTTTTAAAAAATATAAAGTGTGTAAGAGTTAGGTACCCTGTAGTGTAAAAATATATTTCTTTTACTTAGTTTTTTCCCTCCCTTCGCTGGTCGTTAGTGAGTGTCTGTGTGTGTGTGCTGTGTTTTTGGGGCCTGTGTGTTTGTGTAGCACTACCTTTTTTCCTTTTAAGTATGGCTGAGGCCCCAAAAGCCATTTTTTCTAAATGTACCGAGTGTGGCCATAAGCTCTCCCCGGCTGATGGCCACACTCGGTGCATTTGGTGCCTTGGGGCTGAACACCTCACCTCAGGCTGTACAATTTGTGCAGCGTTCAACCCCAGGGCACTGAAAGAGCGGAGGTCGAAGCTGGTCTTGGCGGGACTTTTACCCCCGGACTCGGCTCCGGCCTCCGCTGCTCCCGTGGCACTACCACAGGCTGTGGTTGTTGCCACTCCTGCCCCCCTTCCTTCGGCCGGGACTCAAACTCCTGCTAAAGCGCCGGACGACAGGGAGGCTAGGAGGGAGAAACGGAGGGAGAAGCACCACAAACGGCGGGCCGAGGCCTCCGCTTCGGCCCCGCCAGCTAAGCAGGCTTCTCCCTCCACTGCTTCCAGGTCTCCTCCTCCTTGGCTCCGATCCCCTTGATGTTCATCGTGCATACAGCTGCAGTCATAACAGATGGGTTTTCCTGCCGTCAGGCGGGTCCTCGGTCGGCCGAATTCCAAAGTCTAGGTCCGGTGTCAGTTGTCGTCGCTTCTTCCCTGACGTCAGTGCGACGGGTATAAAAGAACCAGCCAACGCCATTTTCTTCAGTCTTTCTTGCCGCGCGGTGCCCGAAGCAGAAGCAGTTCGCAAGTGCCGGTCGGCCAGCTCCTGAGATTACGAATATTTTTCAACTGAAGACTTCTTGAAAGCTAAGTACCCCATTGGGGAAACTTTTCTTGCCTCAGACCGATGTCAGACAAAGTTAATAATTGCATTTCATGTGGGAAGCAAATACCGCATAAGGATTTCCATTCCCTCTGTATACCTTGCTTAGGCCCAGACCACGATGTCTCGGCCTGTCGTTTTTGTGCTACATTCAACAGACGCACTATTAAGCATCGGGCGGAGTTCGCCCAACACTGCCAAAAATCCATTACCTTCTGAGAGAGATTCCAGAGCTTTAGAAAGGTGGGGGAAAAAGGTATATACCTCGGCCACTTTAACCATGAGGGCATTAAACTGTCAGTTCCATATGTTAAAGTATCAACAGTTTTTGTTATCTCAGTTGAAAAGCAAAATGTCACAACCTGAACAACCAGACTTGAAGGAGTTACAGGATTTGTTGCATAGTGCAGAGCAAGTGGGTAAACATACCTTGCAATGTGGTTTTGATGCTTTAGAGGCCTCTTGTAGAGCTGCTGTTACAGGATCAGTCATACATAGACATGCTTGGCTCAAAGAGCAAACCTTACCAGATCATGTTAAAGCTAAATTACTAGATGCACCTCTTCAAAAAGATGTATTGTTTGGTGTTAAAGCTGAGGAGGTATTAAAGAAAATGGAGGAAAAGGCAAAATCAATGCAAACAGTGAAAGATTTCTTACAGGTACAACCGCCACATTTCAGTAGAAATTGGCCTTCAAAAAATTGGTCCTTTCCAGCCACGGACAGACCTCAAAGAGGTAGATACAGGTGCCCGAGAGGTAGAGGGCAATCTCAAGGATCATTTAGAGGCAGACAATGGCAAACACCTACACCAAGAGGGGGTGAGGATAGTTCACAGCCATTCAGAAAGCAGACCCAATGACTTTCCCCTTTGCATGCCAAGCAAGGCTCAAATGGCAGCACCTTTAGGCGGAAAACTGGCATTATTTTCAAAAAATTGGCATATTGTCACAAAAGACAAATGGATCCTGGACATTATAGACAGAGGCTACAGATTCCACTTTCACACCCTTCCAAAAATGAGAGGCATGCCAAACCTGCCACACAATCAAAGGGCAGAGGCACAAAAACAAATTTCAGATCTCATGGACATGAAAGCTATTCAAGGGGTACCTGCACAAGAACAGGGTCAAGGTTTTTATTCCAGACTTTTCCTGGTACCAAGGAAGGGCAAAGATTGGATACCTATTTTGGACCTATCCATCCTAAACACATATTTACTCGTACCAAAGTTCAAGATGCTCACATTACAGCAGCTTCTTCCCATGCTGGGCAAGGAGTCTTGGCTGGTAACATTGGACCTCAAGGAGGCATACCTGCATGTCCCAATCAGACAAGATTGCAGAAGATGCCTCAGATTTCTTGCAGGTTCATCCCATTATCAATTCTCTGCATTGCCCTTTGGCTTATCTACTGTGCCCAGAGTGTTCACGAAATGCCTGGCATCAATAATTGCCTTCTGCAGACTTCAAGGGATACAAATATACCCATATCTGGACGACTGCCTGATCCAAGCGGACAGCAAACACACTCTTTTGAAACACCTGGCGTTTGTAATAATGTTGTTGAAATCTCTGGGATACACAGTCAACAAAAAGAAGTCAAGACTAAAACCCTCTCAAACAATAATTTTCCTGGGTGCCAGCTTGGATACAAACACCCAGAAGGCCTACCTCACGCCAGAGAAACAAGGGCAATTAACTCAATACTTCAGAAAACAGGCAACCTTCACCAGGCTGACTGCAAGGAAAATCCTGCAGGCTCTGGGATTCATGGCATCTTGCATCCTGCTAATCCCATGTGCAAAGCTGCATATGAGGAAACTTCAATGGTACCTAAAAAACTTATGGTCTCAACACAGCCACAGTTTGGAAGCAATCATACCACTGATTCCATGTCTTCAAAAGGAATTTCTGTGGTAGGCTCAAGCATGCCAAAGAAACATAGGTCTCCCATTCTGCAAGCCTCAAGCAAATCAAGTCATCACAACAGATGCCTCGGACTACGCCTGGGGGGCGCACATGACAGATCGGTGCATTCAGGGCAAATGGTCACAAAAAGAAAAGCACCTACACATCAATCAAAAGGAAATGCTAGCAGTAATAAATGCTATTATGGCTTTCAAAGACCTACTGCATCCAGGATAGCTATTGATAAGGACAGACACCACCACAGTGATGTGGTACATAAACAAACAGGGAGGAATTCATTCATATCCCCTGTGCAGACTAGCCATGTCCCTTTGGAACACGGCTCTGGAATTGCAAATCCAACTTCAAGCACAATTCCTGCCAGGAAAGGAAAACACACTGGCAGACAACCTGAGCAGAAATATGACAGATCCACACGAATGGAAGTCGCATCCTCAAGTTTTTACAATGATAATTCAGGCATGGGGAAGGCCAGACATAGATCTCTTTGCCACCCACAGAAATTACCAATTGACAAAATTCTGCTCAAGGACCTTTCATCCACAGGTCTGGAAAGTGGATGCACTCTCTTTCAGTTGGACAACAATGACGGTTTATGCCTTTCCACCTCTTCCACTGCTGGCCAAAGTTCTATTAAAAGCCAGAGCAGACAGACCAAAGATGATTCTCATTGCTCCAGACTGGCCAAGACAACACTGGTACCCACTCCTGAGGAGCCTGACGCATTCTCCACCATGGATCCTGCCTCTAATGCCTCTTCTACTGACTCAGCACAACTTCAAAACTCTTCACAGTCAGCTGAAAACACTCAATCTAGCCGCATGGAGGATTCCTTAAATTCACAGCAGAACCTACTCTCCAAGGAGGTGCAGGATGTCATTTTGGAGGCCAGAAGGCCTTCTACTAGAAAAGCCTACTCCATAAAATGGAAACGGTTTTGTGTCTGGAATCAGAAAAAGGGTCAGAATCCTGGAATACTGAATTTACCTCAAATACTACAGTACCTAGCCGAGCTGCTAAGCAGTGGACTTTCATTCTCCTCCATCAAAATCCATGCCTCAGCCATTTCTGCAGAATACAACACTGATCCTCCTTTATTCTCTCACCCTCTCTTAAGACAGTTCCTCAGAGGGGCTAAGAATATAAAACCCCCAAGGAAGCAACCATTACCTGCTTGGGACCTCAATTTCATTCTAGAAAAACTAACCCTGCCTCCTTTTGAGCCAGCTGCTTCAACAGATCTGCAATATTTGTCATGGAAAACAGCCTTCCTTCTAGCTATCACCTCAGCACGCAGGGTTTTGGAACGACAAGCCCTCATGGCTGTTCAGCCTTTCATCATTTTCCATCAGGACAGAGTTTCCTTATGAACCAATCCTTCATTTATGCCAAAGGTAGTATCCAGGGTAGCCTTGAATCAGGCTATCCACTTACTTACCTACCTATTACCCTAATCCACAAAACAAAGGGGAGAGGCTACTACATTCCTTGGACATTCACAGACAGCTCCGTTATTATTTGGACAGAACAAAGACTTTCAGAAAGTCAGAGCAACTCTGTGTCCTATGCTACAGGTGCTCAAGGGAGGCCTATTTCCAAACAGACAATCTCAAAATGGATAGCCCACTGCATACGCTTTTGTTACTCTTTTCATGGTAAAACTGTACCTACAGGCATCAGATCTCACTCCACAAGGGCCACAGCTACCTCTGCAGCTTTCCTCAGGGGGGTTCCTACCAAAGATATTTTGGAAGCAGCCACTTGGAGTTCTGTACATACTTTCTCCAAGCACTATCACCTACCATTATACTCCAAAACTAGAGCAAGCTTTGCCACTGCAGTCTTGCAGGGTATCCTGGCTCCACCTAGTTCCACTTAGTGCCTACCACCCCTTTATTAGCTTTGGGATTCTACCCATCTGTTATGACTGCAGCTGTATGCACGATGAACATAGTACAGTTTTGTACTTACCATAAATGTAGATGTTTGCGTGCTAATACAGCTGCAGTCCAGGTTTCCCTCCCACCATCCCCTCTTGGGACAGGCCTTATGGCTAACACCTCCTCATACAACCTCATTGGGTTATTCTTTTATGGTGTATCTACTGTTTTTTGATTATATTGCATTTGTTTTATTACATAAATTTATGTTTTGCCTTCCTTCTGGGGGCACCTGACATCTGGGGCAAAAAAAACTGAAGAAAATGGCGTCGGCTGGTTCTTTTATACCCCTGTCGCACTGACGTCAGGGAAGAAGCGACGACAACCGACAACGGACCTAGACTTTGGAATTCGGCCGACCGAGGACCCGCCTGACGGCAGGAAAACCCATCTGTTATGACTGCAGCTGTATTAGCACTCGAACATCTACATTTGTGGTAGGTACAAAACTGTACTTTTCTCCCCAGGGCCGGAGGAGGAGGAGACCCGATCTCCATCGAGGTCATCGAGGCGGCATTCCAGGCCGGCCTCGGTGACCTCTTCGAGATCTACGTTCAGCATGTCTGATGCAGACTTGGACCGGATGATGCGAAGATTCATCCAGGCCCAGCTGCAGATGGGAGTGCTCTTGCCTCCCCGGGAGCTCGACACCTTTTTTCCATCCAATTGCTCCTTCTCCGACCCGCTACCCGGGTTCGGAGCGTTCGGAGCCAAGCAGCGTTGGAGCCGGGGGTGGGTCGGCGCCGACAGTACTTGGTACTTCGGATCCGACCCTGCCCTCGAGCCGTCGGATCCCACCTCTCGGAGCCGTGGCCCGAGCTTCGGATCCAAGGGATTCAGTGTGCCTTCGGCTCCGTCCAGGTCAGAGTGCACTGGTCCTTCGGATCCGATGGTCTCGGTGCCGGTTCCGATCCCTTCATCGGATCCGAGTGGGAGCTGACTCTCAGAGCCCAGAGAGAGTTGTTCCCCCTCGGCCTTCGATGTAGTGGAGAGGACTCTGTTGAGAGCATCCGGACCCCCGGCCCTTGTCTCGGCTCCACCCTGCACTCCATCTCTGCTGGGCCAGGCTTCCATCACCTGGCCAAAGGGACAGCCTGCTTCAATGTCCTAGGTAGTTCCATTGGAACAGAATGTTGCTGGTGAGGCCTCCTCGGACAGCCCCCCCGAGGAAGTGCCCCGCAAGCATTAGTGCAAGAGGAGGCACGTGGACTCCCCTGAGTCCTTAACTGAGGACATGGACTTGGATGAAGGGGAAGGCTCCCCAAGATCACCCCCTGAGGATGTCTCCTTTGGAGACATCATGGAGATGCTGAGGATCAGAGGTGGGTGGTCTGCCCCCAAGTCTTCCTCCGACGAGTCCGTGTTTCTGGAGGTATTCGAAGCAGGCCCATCTACCTCTTGGGTGTCCCCTCCGGCTGACCCCTTGGTGGACCTTATTACCACCAGGGTGTGGAAGGATCCGGACACCGTGGAGTCAATACCCAAATGCCCGGACAGGATACTAAACCCCCCTCAGACCTGTCGCACTGGAGCAAGGGTCCCCCCGTAGATGCCATGTTGACCGCGGCAGCCACGAAGAGGGAACTAGCTCAGGAGAGCCCCTCAGTCCATCCACCGAGCAAGGAGTCCCGCTCGATGGACCGCTTAGGGAAGTGAGTTTTTAGTTCAGTGACCTTCTCGGTAAGGTCTCTGAACTATATGGTACATGTGATCTAGATGCAGTGGAATCTTATCAAAGAATACGCTGCCTCCCCCCCTAAGTCCATGTCGGCGGAGGACAAATAAATGTAATCCACCCGAATGGCCACTCTGAGATCCATTTCAAATACCTCTATGCGGCTATTGTCCCACGCCACCGAGGGAGCCGCTAGGGCTAGCGGAGCGGGCCTAGTCATGAGACATCAGGCCTGGCACCGTCATTGTGACTTTGTGGAGCCCTTTAAAGCATCTTTTGCGAACGCCCCTTTCGATGGTTCTGCCCTGTTTGGCAAAACGGTTCGCGAGACACTTGTCCAGAGCGAGAAGGACGGGAAGATGTTGCCTGCCGTCGGAGTCCGCTTCTCTGCGCCCCAGCGGTCCTTTTCAAAGAACCAAAAGGGTCAGAAAAAGATGTGGTTCCGGAAATCGCAACATTCCCAACCCGCTCCGGACAACCAGTCCTTCCGTGGCAGAGGAGGACAGGGAGGACGCCGCCCAGGGGCAGAGGGGCTCGAGAAACTTTGGGTCCAGAGAACCTTTCTCTGACCGGCCACGCAGCAGCCCTGAAGGGTTGCCCGACTGCTCCACTCTGGAGGCAGTGGCGCTCGGAGCACCTAGCGGCATGGGAGTCCATCACGACAGACCGCTGGGTGCTTCGAATTATATCCAGAGGGTACAAAATACCATTACTTCATGTCCCCAAATTCAAGAACCTCCCCGATGTACCACCCGATCAGAGGGAGGCTGCAGCCACAGAAATTCAGCAGCTGCTAAGAAAAAGAGCCATCCAGCCCGTCCCCCAAGACCAGCTCAGATTAGGGTTTTACTCCAGGTCCTTTTTGGTGCCAAAAAAGACGGGGGACTTTAGACCGATTTTAGACCTGTCCCACTTGAACCTGTCGGTAACCAAGGAAAAATACTGAATGGTCACTCTTCATTCTATTCTCCCCCTTCTAAGGGAGAACGATTGGATGTGCTCTATAGACCTCAAGGATGTGTACTACCACATTCTAATGGACAGACGATCCAGGAGGTTCCTCCGCTTCTGGCTGGGAGCCAGTCACTACCAGTTCAGGGTCCTTCCCTTTGGCCTCACCACAGCCCCCAGGGTGTTCACCAAGGTATTAGCAGTGATTGCGGCCCACCTGAGACTCCAGGGAATACAGGTCTTTCCATACCTGGACGACTGGCTCCTGACCGCCCCAACAAGGCATCTACTTTGCTCAGCCAGAGATTTCTTTCTCCGCCTAGCCCCACAGTTAGGCATCACCATCAATGCCGACAAATCCTTTCTGGCCCCGACACAAGCCATAGAATTCATAGGAGCCAGAATAGACACCAGAGAGCTACTAGCCTTTCTAACGTCCGAACGACTTTGGAATTTGCAACTCCACGTGCGGGCTATCCTCCAATCAGAGACCCCACCAGCGGAATTGGTCCTGAGGGCGCTGGGCTCCATGGCGGCAGCGATAACGCTCCTTCCATGCGCCCGTCTGAACATGCGGGTACTGCAATGGACCCTTCTAGTACAATGGTCCTTTCTCCCTTTTCCTCTTCATCACCCCATTGCTGTCAGCAAGGCTTGCAGGAGGGCTCTATTATGTTGGCTCCATGCTCCGGACCTCCATACGGGCCGACCCTTCTGCACCTCTCCCCCTCTCGCCACGGTGACCATGGATGCCTCCCGCCTCGGGTGGGGTGGGGGGCATTATTCAGGCAGGACGGTCCAAGGCACGTGGAACGATACAGAGACCTCCCTGCATATCAACGTTCTGGAGATGAGAGCGGTGCTGTATGCGTTGCAAGCACTTCAGAATCTCCTCCCCGTAGGAACGATTACAATTCAGTCGGACAACATGTCGGTTGTCTGGTACATCAACAAACAGGGGGGAACGAGGTCTTACCCTCTATGCCGCGAAGCCATGAGAGTGTGGGAATGGGCGATCTCCACCAACCGCTTTCTGATTGCAATGCACATTCCGGAGCGGACCAACATCCTAGCGGACAAACTCAGTCGCACCCTTCTTACCCCATACGAGTGGTCTCTCAACCCACTAGTAGCGAAGCAGATATTCGCAATATGGGGGCAACCCTGCTGCGATCTTTTTGCCTCTCCCTCAAACACCAAATTCGGCAATTTCTTCGCTCTGATTCCCCCTCCAGGGGAAACTCCAAGAGATGCTCTGGTGCATGCTTGGCCACCCGGTCTACTTTATGCCTATCCTCCTCTACCCCTGATGCTGCAACTCTTACAGAAAGCCTCGCGGTTGGGGAGCAGGATGATCCTCATTGCCCCATTCTGGCCTCGGCAAATTTGGTTCCCTTACCTGTGGTCTCACCTAGTGAATCCTCCTTGGATTCTGGATCCCAGTCCGGATCTAATCTCCCATCCGTCGGATTTACCGACCCCAAATCTGGACAATCTGAAGTTTGACAGCTTGGTTGCTCCAGTTCCACTCCTAGTTAGGACTCCCGGTATCTCTTCACCAGTCAAAGCCATCCTTGTGGCAGCGCATAAGCCCTCCACCAGGAAAGTGTACCGCAGTAAATGGAAACGTTTCTCCATCTGGGCGGAGCATCATAATCTAGATCCCTTTACGGCTCCTCTTCCATCCATATTAGACTTCCTAACTGAACTTTTTCAGGAAGGCGCTAGTTGCTCAACTGTCAAAGTGCAATTGGCTGCCATCTCCCATTACCATGTGGGACATGATACAGGGCCTTTGATGTCGGCCAAGTTGTGTAAAACCTTTCTCAAGGGCACCTTTCTACTTAGACCCCCTATAAAAGAAGCCGTACCACCGTGGGATCTTTCACTAGTTCTTCAAACCTTGACTGCTCCACCTTTTGAACCTGCTGCTTTAGTAGATCTCAAATTCTTGTCCTGGAAAACAGCATTCCTTGTAGCCATTACTTCTGCGAAAAGAGTTTCGGAGCTTCAAGCTCTTTCTGTGAAGCCTCCTTGTTTGATCTTTCATCTGGACAGAGTGTACCTCAGGATCAATCCCTCTTTCCTTCCCAAAATAACATCAGAAACCAATATAAATCAATCCATAAATTTACTGGTTTTCTTCCCTAAATATCAGAATAAAGGAGAGTACAAGCTGCACTCATTAGATGTTCATAGGCAGCTACGTTTTTATACTCATAGAACAGCTGGTCATAGACAATCTGACCAGCTGTTCATTTCCTTTGCCAAATTTAATTTGGGGAAAGCAATATCAAAAGTATCTCTATCACGCTGGATTTCACAATGTATCCTGTTAGCGTACCAAGCCTCTGGGAGACCCGCACCTGAAGGAGTTCGCGCACATTCCACTCGTTCCATCTCTACTTCTGCGGCCTTCAAGTCTAGAGATCCATTGGATGATATTTGTTCGGCAGCCACTTGGGCCTCATCTCATACCTTTATTAACCACTACAAACTGGACGTGATTTCCAGAGGGAGAGCATCCTTTGGCTCTGCAGTGCTCCGCAGTATCCTTCCATGATGGCCACCCAAGATTCAGGTAGCTGGGGACTCTGTCCCACAGGTTGCTGACAAATGAAGTCCCTACTTCAGATTAAGAAGTTATGTACTCACCATAACGTTCCATCTGAGTAGGTAGCTTCATTTGTCTGCAACCATCCCCCCTCCTTCCCCCTGGCCTTCAGCGGATCTATGTTAGTTGGATACCCTGTTTGGGTACATATTGAGGGGCAAACTCGATCTGAGGTCATGGAGGGTTGGCAGGGGATTATGGTTGAGGGGAGGAGCTAGGAGCTCGGATCCATTAGCTTGAAACAAGTTGCCGGCTCGGATCCGATATCGGATCCAAGACCCACAGGTTGCAGACAAATGAAGCTACTTACTCAGATGGAACATTATGGTGAGTACATAACTTCTTATTTCATATGTTAGAGTATCAACAGCATATTATGGGCTTAATTAAGCAGAAAATGATGTTGATTCCTGACTGTGCTGAGCACAAAGGTTTACAAGAATTAATGCATTCTGCTGGCCAAGTAGGTAAACATACTTTGCAATGTGGTTTTGATGCTTTAGAAGCATCTTGCAGGGCTGCTGTCACTGGGTCTGTAGCTTAGAAGGCATGCTTGGCTTGAGGAACAAAACTTGCCAGATCATGCTAAAGCTAAATTACTGGATGCACCTTTACACCAAGAGTACCTTTTTGGCAACAAAGCAGAAGAAGTCCTCAAAAGGATGGAGGAAAAAGCTAAATCTATGCAGCCTGTTAAACATCTCTTACAAAGTACAGCCACCTAGATTTAGTAGGCATTGGCATTCAAAGAACTGATCCTTTCCAGTCCCTTCCAGGCCTTCTCAGTCCAAACCCAGGAGCAGCAGACCACCAAGACTTCAGTCTCAGGCTATGCACAGATCTAAGCAGTGGGGGGCCCCCACTTCCAAAGCAGGGAGTAGTAAGCCTCCCCCCTATGGAAAAATGGCACAATGACTTATCCTTACCCCTACCAAGCTTTGCTCAACTACTTGCTCCCTTAGGAGGAAAGCTCGCCCTGCATGCAAAAAACTGGGAACACATTACCCAAGACAAATGGGTTTTAAACATAGTTTCCCTAGGATACAGATTCCACTTCCACTCACTCCAAACCCCAAGTGGATGGCCAGATCTTCCCCCAAACCAGTGGGCGGAGGCCCAAAAAGAAGTGCTCTCTCTCCTCAGTATCAGGGCTATTCAACCTGTTCCAGCAGAACAAAGGGGACAAGGTTTTTATTCAAAACTGTTTCTGGTTCCCAGAAAAGAAAACTCATGGCGTCCTATCCTGGACCTTTCTATTCTCAACACTTTTCTGGTGATTCCAAAATTCAAAATGCTATCTCTTCAGCAGCTCCTTCCTATGCTAGCCAAGGATGCCTGGCTGGCAACTCTAGATTTAAAAGAAGCTTACATGCACATCCCAATGAGGGAATCCTGCAGAAAATTCCTATGCTTCAGGGCAGGCTCCAGACACTATCAGTTCTCTGCTCTGCCCTTTGGCTTATTTACTGCGCTCAGGATATTTACAAAGTGCCTAGCTCCTGCCATTGCATTTTGCAGGCAGAGAAATATTCAGATTTAGCCATATTTGGACGATTGCCTGATTCAGGCAGAGAGTCAGGACTTGCTATTAATGGCATTTGTAAAGAGACTTCTAACTTCACTGGGGTACACCATCAACGAGAAAAAATCACACGTATTACCCTGCCAACAGATTGTATTCCCGGGAGCAAGCTTGAACACAATTTCCCAGATGGCATTCCTCACGCCAGAGAAACAAGTTCATTTTACAACCTACTTCAGACTACTGGCCACAAAAACCCAGCTATCTGCAAGGAAAGTCCTGCAAGCCCTGGGGTTTATGGCCTCTTGCATTCTGTTAATTCCATATGCAAGACTGCATATGAGGAAACTTCACTGGTACCTAAAAAGTCTATGGTGTCAACATTCTCAGGACCTGGAAACAATGATTCCTGTTATCCTTTGTCTAAGGGCAGAGTTCCTTTGGTGGGCAGAGGCCTGCTACCAGAGCAAGGGACTCCCTTTCACTCTACCCCCTGCTGCCAAACTCTAACAACAGACACATCAGACTATGCATGGGGGGGTGGGCTGACATGGCAGGACAGTGCATTCAGGGCAAATGGAACCCGTGACAGCTGCACCTGCATATCAATCAAAGAGAAATGTTAGCTATACAGAATGCTCTAGCAGCCTTCAAAGACGTTATTCTTCCAGGACAACTATTGGTAAAGACAGACAACACCACAGTTATGTGGTACATAAACAAGCAGGGGGAACTCATTCCTACCCCCCCTCTGCAGACTAGCCATGGCTCTGAGGAATGCAGCCTTGAGCTACCAAGTGACCTTACAAGCTCAATTCCTGCCAGGCAAACTAAATTCACTGGCAGACGACTTAAGCAGAAGTCTCATGGACCCAAATGAATGGAAACTGGAACCCAAAATATTCAAGCTTTTGAGGAACAAATGGGGGACTCCAGAGGTAGACCTGGTTGCTTCCCCTCAGAACTACCAGTTGAACAAATTCTGCACCAGAACTCCTCACAGTCGAGCTTGGAAAGTGGATGCCCTGTCCTTTACCTGGGAAAGCCTCTCAGTTTATGCCTTTCCCCCTCTGCCTCTCCTCTCAAAGGTTCTACTAAAGATCAAACAGGACAAGCCAAGGACAATACTGATTGCACCAGACTGGCCATGCCAGCACTGGTACCCCCGTTAGGGCAGTCTGACAGTGCTACAACCTTGGCACTTGCCTCAGACCCCTTCCCTGCTCTCCCAGCAGGCGGGCCAGATTCTGCACCCTCAGCTTCAAACTCTGAACCTTGCAGACTGGCTAATTCCCTGACCTCACCTCCAGCAACCCTCAGTAAGCAGGTGCTGGATGTCATTCTTGAGGCAAGGAAGCCTAGTACTAGAAAATCCTATTCAGAAAAGTTGAAAATATACTGTTCCTGGAGCCCAGGCCCTGAGGATGTGAACAACGGTGCCCAGCTTACCTCGTATTCTAGATTATTTAACAGAAATGCTCCACAAGGGCCTATCTTTCTCTTCAATTAAGATTCATGCCTCTGCCATATCAGCACATTATAATACTGACCAACCCCTCTTCTCTCATCCCCTGCTAAAACAATTCTTTAGAGGGGCCAAAAGTTTAAGACCCCCCCCCCCCCAGAAGGGCTCCCACTCCAGCCGGGGACCTTAACTTTGTATTGGAAAAACTCACTTTTCCCTTCTTTGAACCAGCTGCTACAGCAGAGTTGAAATTCCTTTCTTGGAAAACAGCTTTACTTGTAGCCATCACTTCAGCAAGAAGAGTGTCTGAACTGCAGGCCCTCATGACAGTGGAACCCTTCATTATCTTCCATGAGGACAGGGTTTCCCTCAGGACTAATCCATCCTTCATGCCCAAGGTGGTGTCTAGTGTGGCTCTAAACCAGTCCATTCATTTGCCTACTTTTTCCCCTAATCCTCAGAATAAAGGGGAAAGGATACTGCATTCTCTGGACGTACACAGACAGCTTCGATTTTATTTGGACAGGGCTAAGCCTCCCAGAAAATCTGACCAGCTGCTAGTTAGCTTTGCTGCAGGGGCAGAGGGGAAGGCCATTTCAAAGCAAACCATTTCCAAATGGATAAGACATTGCATCCATTTCTGCTACAAACACCATGGAAAACCTACCCATAGGGTATAAGAACACATTCCACCAGGACTGCATGTACCTCTACTGCATTTCTCAGAGGATTCCCTACCAGGGACATCCTGGAAGCTGCAACCTGGAGCTCTGTACATACTTTCACCAAGCATTACCACCTGCCTATCTTTTCTAAATCCAGAGCTGGATTTGCCACAGCAGTTTTACAGGGCCTTATTGCTAGCCCTAATGCTCTTCAACTACATCCACCCTTCCTTAGCTTTGAGAATCAACCCAAATGTGATGACTGCAACAGTGAAACACGAAGAACATAGTACAGTTGTGTACACTTACCATAAATGTAGATATTCGAGTGTATTTACTGTTGCAGTCCTGGTTACCCTCCCTCCAGCCCCCTGACTTCTCTTGACTTTTGTCTTTCGTCCTTGTTTGGCATATATTATATCATGTGTATTTGCTTTTTGCTGGGCGTGTTCCGTACCATATAATTGCTTCCTATTGTGGGGGCACCTGACATCTGGGCCAAGACAAACTGATGTAATGGCGTCGGCTGCATGTTTTATACCCCTAAAGACCTGACGTCATGGAAGAAGCGACAACATCCGACGCACAAATTCAAAGACACTGGTATTCAGGCAGTCTGAGGGCTACCTGCAGGTAGATAACCCAAATGTGATGACTGCAACAGTGAATACACTCGAACATCTACATTTATGGTAAGTGTACACCACTGTACTTTTCTTGTCTCATGCTAGGATCCATCAGGTCATGCATGCCCACAAGTCCGTGAACAACAATTACCAGTATGAGTCTGTCATAGTTCATACCGGTGTCAGTGACTTGGTGTATCGCCCTGGAGTATATAAAAAGACAGATGATGGAGCTCTCCGACTGTATGTCCAAGACAGGTATGAGCCTGGCAGTCAATAACATTCTCTCTTCAATAAGGATGATGCCATGATATGAGCAAAAAATGATTAACTTCCACAATTGTTTGTTTGTGCTGTCATTCAAAAGGGACCCAGTCTTTGTCAGCTTGGGAAGATATGATCGACAGACCATGCTGCTTTGCCAGGGATGGCCTGCATCTGTCTTCTCTAGGGTTTCGATTATTGGCAAGGCCATTGTCCAGCCTATAGTGCCTTTTTAGGCAATGCCAAGCAAAGGAAAATATGAAGGCGTTACTGATCAGTGCAAGGAGCCTAAACAAGAAACTCCACCCCCTACAAGCCCTTTTCATCCCGGAGGACACTGACATCAGTGTAGTGACTGAGACAATGCCTTCCACATGTTTAGACCAGCTACACTGCTCAGATGAGGAAAAAAGGTGAGGGTGTCTCAGTCTTCATCCAGAAGAGACTCTCATCAAGGTTGGTAAAGCAGTATGGTACACTACAGCTTCTTCCTGTCCAATTAACCAACAGAAAGGTAAATAAACTGCAAGAACAAGACACCAAACTTAGAAAACAACAAACCGGCAATGTGAAAAATCTGTTGTGAGAAGTACACAACTGAAGTACAGTCCCGTTAAAACAAAAGTAATTTATTTAACATAACATTAAGGGCTTTTCGTTTAAAACGTTGTTCAAACTTCTTCAGATAATGTACACAATCATCAAAACCTTATAAATAGTTATCATCCAGTCATGTGTTCGTCCCACATCCAGTGGGACCAGTATGTAAAATACAAACTCGTCCTCCCCTCAATCAAATAAACTTTAAAATAATCTCTGACAACATAAAAACCATTACGTTAAACCTACACTGCTGAGTGTAAGATGCATACAATTTACTCTTGCACTACTCTAAACTATATGAACTTAATACAAGGATGAAAAACTAAAAAAAATCATCCTTCCATACATCATCTTGTTAAACTCCTTAGTTTCAGTACACATAAAATTGACCAAGCTTCATTCAGTCCTGGAAAACTGTAAGCATTCAACAATATCTGCCAGTATAATTCGAGTTCCTCTAATTTCAAGGTGCTAGGACCACCCCTGATGTCCTGTATAATCTGATCAATAACTTGAAGCTTAAAGCAGTGATGTTCTTCGTGTTTCACTGTTGCAGTCAGTACATTTGGGTAATCTGCTGGCAGGTTGCCCTCAGTCAGCCTGAATTTCAAAGTCTTGGGTCCTGCGTCGGTTGCTGTCTCCTCTTCCATGACGTCAGGTCGTCAGGGGTATAAGACATGCAGTCAACGCCATTTTCTTCAGTCTTTCTTGCCCGCGTGGTGCCCGAAGCAGAAGCATTTCGCAAGTGCTGGTCGACCGACTACAGAAATATTCAAGTTTGAGTTTCAGAACCGAAGTCTTCACTAAAGCTAAGTACCCCATTGGGGAAACTTTATTCTTGCTCCATACCGATGTCAGAAAAAGTTAATAATTGTATTACTTGTGGGAAGCAAATACCTCATAAGGATTTCCATTTATACTGTATTCCTTGCCTAGGCCATGATCACAACGTGCCTGGCTGTTGGTTTTGTGCTAGATTTAACCAATGCACTATTAAGCGTTGGTATATTTTTGCATCAAAGTATTTTGGAAACAGATTTAACTACCCAGAAATGTCGCCGGATAGCAATCCGACTACCAGGGTACATAAAAAATACATAAAAAATGCAAAGAAAAGGACAGAGAAAAGCAGTCGAGATCCAAAACTGACGATGAAGCTTCTCCTAAGCATGTCGCCTGTTCGCCGGTACTCAGTGAGGCGCTTTCGCAGCCCCTGATACCTGCTACTTTCGAGTCGCAGGCCTCTACCGACACCCATGTGGAGTCCGGCATGCCGCAAGATACTCAAGGTATTGGACTGACGGATGTATCTCCCTTGGATGGGTCCGGAGCCACTGAGCAGGCACCGGCTTCTGAGGGTGTATTCAGACCTCAACATTCGTATATCAAACCGGCAACAGCTGCAAAACCAAAGACAAAAGCAACTTCTAGAACTAAAAAACTGACGCATGAGCCACGTGCACAGGCCTCTATGCCTAAAAAACAGATGATCAAAATGGCTGAAGAACTTATTACCTTGATCAGGGGTACACATCCCCCTCCAGATAAGAGGCCTAGGCAAGACACTGATTATGAATCTTCAGATCAAGTTTCTGTTTCTTCTGCTCAGGAATTATCTATACCTCCCTATGAGGATTCAGATGCAGAGGAGTCTATACTATCTGCATCACCTGCTGAGGATTATTCATTTGGAAAAACCTTGCATACTTTGAGGAAGCATTTTCACTGGGAGAGTCAAGATTTCACAGAATCAAAAAAGAGGCTCAGGGATTTCCTTCTTCTCCCTCAGCACAGGCCTTTAGCCATACCCCCTGTTTTAGACATTATGGATGATGTGTTTTTGGAGTCGAGCTTGACCCCTGACTCCTTACCTCCGGCTCCTAGCAAGGCTGACAGATATTACAGGGTCCCTGACTCACATAAATTCCTATTTAGAAACCTTGCTGCTGATGCTGAAACTATTTCACAGGGTCCAAAGGGAGTTAAGGCCTCAGCAGCAAAAAATCCTACCCCCTCAGTTTCAAGAGCACTGGATAGATGGGGAAAAAAGGTTTACACATCGGCTACCTTGGCAATAAGGGCCTTAAACTGTCAATTTCATATGCTCAAGTATCAACAACATATTATGGGATTGCTAAAACAGCAAATGATGTTGATTTCTGAATGTGCAGAAAATAAAGAAATGCAGGAAGTATTGCATGCAGCTGAACAGGTTGGAAAACATACTTTGCAATGTGGTTTTGATTCTTTAGGGGCCTCCTGCAAGGCCGCAGTTACTGGATCTGTGATTAGGAGGTATGCCTGGTTAAAGGAACAAAATTTGCCTGATCATGTTAAAGCTAAATTGTTAGATGCACCCATACAGCATGATACTCTTTTTGGAATAAAGGCAGAAGAGGTTTTAAAGAAAATGGAAGACAAAGCTAAGTCTATGCAAACTGTAAAATACTTTTTACAGGTGCAGCCACCAAGATTCAGTAGACACTGACCTACAAAAAATTGGTCCTTTCCTGTGTCAGACAGAGCTCAAAGGGGCAAATCCAGACACCCTAAGGGTTCCAGATACCAGGCGCAAAATTCATACAGGTCAAAGCAATGGGGCACTTCTATCTCCAAATCTGGAGGAGATAAAGCGCAAACCTACAGAAAGCAGTCGCAATGACTTCCCCCTACCTGCTCCAAACACTTATCTTTTGGCGGCACCCTTAGGGGGAAAATTAGCACTTTTTGCTCAAAATTGGCAGTTAATAACCCAGGACAAGTTGGTGCTAAATGTAGTATCACAGGGATACAGATTCCACTTCCATACTGTGCCAATGGCAAACGGTTGGCCAGATCTGCCAAAAAATCAATGGGCAGAGGCACAGAACCAGGTTACGTCCCTCATGGATATGGGGGCCATTCCGCCAGTACCAGAACAGGAAAAAGGACAAGGTTTTTACTCAAGACTGTTCTTGGTACCCAGAAAGGACAAGGCTTGGTGGCCAATACTGGATTTATCGATTTTGAACACATACCTGGACATTCCAAAATTCAAAATGCTGACTTTGCAGCAGCTTCTGCCCATGCTGGGCAAGTATGCTTGGCTGGTGACTTTAGACCTAAAAGAGGCATACCTACATGTCCCAATAAGACAATCGTGCAGAAGATACCTCAGATTCAAGGCTGGCTTAATGCATTACCAATTCTCTGCACTACCCTTTGGCTTATGTACTGCGCCCTGGGTCTTTACAAAATGCCCGGCACCAGTAATTGCTTATTGCAGACAAAGAAGTATCCAAATATATCCTTATTTGGACGATTGTCTCATTCAAGCAGAGAACAAGGACATTCTTCTTCAACACCTGGCGTTTGTGAAAAGGCTTCTAACATGCCTAGGGTAAACAATAAACGAAAAGAAATCATAACTAGTACCCTCTCAAAAGATAACATTCCTGAGTCCAAGCTTGAATACAACTGCCCAGAGGGCTTACCTCACGCCAGACAAGCAAAGGCAACTGACTACTTACTTCAAACTGATGGCAATAAGAACCCAGTTATCTGCAAGACAAATTCTGCAGGCTTTGGGCTTCATGGCATCCTGCATCCTACTAATTCCATATGCAAGACTGCATATGAGGAAACTTCAGTGGTACCTAAAAAGTTTATGGAGTCAACATTGTCACAGTCTAGAAACAATGATTCGTCTCATTCCCTGCCTACAACAGGAGTTTTTATGGTGGGCAAAGGCATGTCACCAAAACATGGGACAGGCCTTCACTCTACCACTCTACCCCCTGCCAACCAAACCTTAACAACAGACGCATCAGATTATCCCTGGGGGGCCCACATGGCGGGAAGATGCATTCAGGGCATATGGACCCAAAAACAATTACTTCTACATATCAACCAGAAAGAGATGCTAGCTGTTCAAAATGCCCTGACAGCCTTCAAGGACTTACTTCATCCAGGACAACTACTGATAAAGACGGACAAGACCACAGTTATGTGGTACATAAACAAGCAGGGGGGCACGCACTCATACCCCCTTTGCAGACTAGCCATGGCACTGTGGGACACAGCTTTCACTTACCAAATACATCTTCAAGCTCAATTCCTGCCATGCCAGGAAAGCAAAATACTCTGGCAGACGATTTAAGCAGAAACCTTTTAGATCCTCAAGAGTGGAAACTAGATCCACAAGTCTTCAGCATGTTAACAAAGAAATGGGGGAGCCCAGACATAGATCTGATTGCCTCTCCTCAAAATTATCAATTGAAAAGATTCTGCACAAGGACTTATCACAGACAAGCATGGAAAGTGGACACCCTATCCTTCAGTTGGAAAAACCTATCAGTTTACGCCTTTCCTCCTCTGCCTCTTCTTCCCAAGGTCCTCCTAAAAGTCAGACAAGAGAAACCAAAGATGATACTAATTGCCCCAGACTGGCCCCGCCAATACTGGTACCCATTCCTAAGGAACTTGTCTCAATACCCAGCTTGGACCTTACCTCAAAGACCTCAACTACTGTCCCAGAAAAACAATCAGATCCTGCACAATCAACTCCAGACACTGAAGCTGGCAGCATGGCTGATCATATAGTTATACAAGCAACGCCTCTTAGTAAGGCTGTGATGGATGTCATTTTGGAAGCCAGAAGGCCTAATACTAGAAAATCTTATGCTGATAAATGGAAGAGATTCTGTGCTTGGAATCAAGCACAAGGAACTGATACAGCAGAATCAAATATTCCTCAGATATTACAATATTTAACTGAGATGCTTGACAAGGGCCTATCTTTTTCATCAATTAAAATTCATGGCTCTGCCATTTCAGCTCATTACAATACAGAGCCACCAATCTTTTCTCATCCTTTACTAAAGCAGTATCTTAGAGGAGCCAAAAATTTAAGGCCTCCTAGAAAATCACCAATACCTGCATGGGACCTCAATTATGTGTTGGAAAAGCTCACCCTGCCTCCATTTAAACCAGCTGCTACTGCTGATATAAAGTTCTTATCATGGAAAACAGCTCTGCTACTAGCAATTACTTCACCAAGAATAGTTTCAGAGCTACAGGCCCTCATGGCTGTAGAGCCTTTTATCATATTTTACCCAGACAGGGTGTCTCTAAGGACAAATCCTACATTTATGCCTAAGGTGGTTTCCAGTGTGGCTCTTAACCAGAATATTCATCTGCTAACCTTTTATCCAAATCCGCAGAACAAGGTGGAACGAATTCTGCATTCCTTGGACGTGCACAGACAGTTGAGATTCTACTTGAGCAGGACTAAAGCTCAAAGAAATCTGAGCAATTACTAGTGGCATATGCTGCAGGATCAGAAGGAAAGGCCATTTCAAAGCAGACCATATCAAAGTGGATAAGCCACTGCATACGTTTCTGCTACTTACACCACGGTAAACCTGTGCCCAAGGGCATTAGGTCTCATTCCACTAGAGCTGCAGCTACTTCAGCAGCCTTTCTCAGAGGAGTACCAACCAAAGACATTCTAGAGGCTGCTGCTTGGAGTTCAGTTCACACCTTTACAAAGCATTATCATTTGCCTCTCTACTCTAAGTCCAGGGCAGGCTTTGCCACTGCATTTCTGCAGGGCCTTATAGCCGCACCTAATGCTGTTTAGCTCCAGCCACCCAACCATAGCTTTGGGATTCTACCCAAATGTAATGACTGCAACAGTGAAACACAAAGAACATAGTACAGTTGTGTACACTTACCATAAATGTAGATGTTCGAGTGTATTGGTTACCCGCCCGCCATCCCCCTCTCATTCTGGAGTTTATCTTTCCTTCTTTATCTTCTGCAACCTATGTGGTGTATTTGCTTGAAGATGAAGGTAAAGTTTATATCGATGCATGTATTTATATATACATAATTTTGCTACCTTTTTGGGGGCACCTGACATCTGGGGAAAGAAAAACTAAAGAAAATGGCGTCGGCTGCATGTCTTATACCCCTGACGATCTGACGTCATGTTAGAGGAGATAGCAACCGACGCAGGACCCAAGAATTTGGAATTCAGGCCGACTGAGGGCAACCTGCCAGCAGATTACCCAAATGTAATGACTGCAAGTGAATACACTCGAACATCTACATTTATGGTAAGTGTACACAACTGCACTTTCTCTTTCTAGATTAATATGTCTAGCCAATGCATTTTCTGCTTTACCTTTAGACATTGCATAAATGTGCTTGTATTCACATTCACGGAATCTACGTTCCGTTTTGCCTATATAAAATGCAGGGCAGTTTTGACACTTGGGCAGATGACAGTCGAATTTCTTATTCCTACAGTTGTGCGATATTTTATATGCCCTACTAATTATCCCTTTTTAACAACAACTTCTGTTTTAGAGTCAACTAAAAACTATACCAGAGCAGGTCTTTCACTTAGCATTTCCCTATCCCTTTCTCTTTGCCTATACTTTGAAATCAATCCCCGATAGGGAAGGCAGTCTGTCTAGCATCTATCTTCTTGCCCTCTTCCCATTCTGCTACCTTTCCCTCTCTAGTTATTTGCTCCCAGTACCTGGTTCCTGTGCTAATTTTCTCCAGTACATTCCAGCCCCCTGTTGCCTGTTCACTGTACTCCTAATTGCTTTCATCCCTATTGGCAGCATCTCCTTTCTCCATTCTCCTGTTGGCTTAGTTCTTACAATGCTTTTTGCTTCTTTATGAATATAATATTCTGTATAGCTGTTAATCTGTTGAATATCTCTCTGTTTTCATCATCTTCCCTTTCCACTTTGAATTATAGCTTTCTGTTTGTGTTATGCATATGAGCCTTAACTGTAGCTATAAAATATCTCTTCACATCAGGAGATCCTAAACCACCTTGTTCTGCTGGAAGGATCAACTTATCCTGCTTGACCCTTCCCTCTTCTCCACTGAGATAAATTCCTTCAACTCTTTATTAATTATTGTCCACAGCCTTTCTTTTGGTTGATAAAAATATGCTTGACCTGTATATAAAACTAAAGGGACCAAAACTTTTCACTGCTTGCATCTTGCTATTCATATCTATAAACAAGAGCTGACAGTTTCTCACTTTTTGCATTATCTTTTGTTTAGTCTCTTTCCATAGATTCTTAGCTATCATAAAAGAATCATTTTCAATCCGTACTCCTAAATACTTAATTTTATCTTGTCCCATAAGTATGGGTATTGCTGGACCACTTCATGTGTGGTACATAGTTTACAGCTATAGCCTTTGTTTTGTCTTCATTAATTTTATATCCCCAAAAGACTCAAAACTGTCTCAGAATGTTCCACAACACTGAAATGTCCTTTTCTGGATGTTCTTCGTGTTTCACTGTTGCAGTCATTACATTTGGGTAATCTGCTGGCAGGTTGCCCTGAGTCGGCCTGATTAACAAAGTCTTGGGTCCTGCGTCGGTTGCTGTCCCTTCTTCCATGATGTCAAGTTGTCAGGGGTATAAAACATGCAGCCGACGCCATTACATCAGTCTTTCTTGCCATGCAGTGCCCGAAGCAGAAGCAGTTCGCAAGTGCCGGTCGGCTGACCTCTGAAATTTTCATTTTCGAGTTTCAGTGCCGAAGTCTTCAACTACAAGCTAAGTACCCTGTTGGGTAAACTTTTTCTTGCTCCTTACAAATGTCAGTAAAAGTTAATAATTGCATTACTTGTGTGAAGCAAGTACCTCATAAGGATTTTCATTTGTACTGTATTCCTTGCCTAGGCCCTGATCATAATGTTCCTTGCTGTCGGTTTTGTGCTACATTTAATCAACGCACTATTAAACGTCGGTATATTTTTGCCTCTAAATATTTTGGTTCACGATTTGACTATCCAGAAATGACGTCGGTTAGCAATCTGACTACCAGAATACCTAAGGAAAAAGACAGAGACAGACCATCGAGGTCTAAAACTGACGATGATGCTTCTCCTAAGCCAGTCACTAGTTCTCCGGTACTCAGGTGCTTTCGCAGCCCCTGATACTCGCTACTTTTGATTCGCAGGCCTCTACTGAGACCCATTCGGAGTCCAGTATGCCGCGAGATGCTTTAAGTATTGAACCTGTGGATGTCTGTACCTTAAATGGGTCCGGAGCCGCTGAGCAGGCACCAGCTTCTGAGGGTGTTTTCAGGCCTAAAGATTTGTATATTAAACCAACGCCATCTTCAAAGCTAAGGCCAAAAGCTACTTCTCTGTCTAAAAAAACAACGCTTGGTCCCCGTGTGCAGGCCCCAATGCCTAAAAAACAAATGATCAAAATGGCTGAAGATTTAATTACCTTGATCAGGGGTAGCCAACCCCCTCCTGCTAAGAGGCCTAGGCAAGGCACTGACTATGAATCTTCAGATTAGGATTCTATTTCTTCTGATTCTTCTACTGAACAGGATTTATCTATACCTACTTATGAGGACTCTGATGCAGAAGATTCCATCTCTTCTGCTTCTCCCCTCTGAGGATTTCTCTTTTGGAGAAACTTTACATACCTTAAGGGAACATTTCCACTGGGAAAGTCAGGATTTCTCTGAATCTAAAAAGAGACTTAGGGATTTTCTTCTTCTTCCTCAGCATAGGCCTTTGGCTATACCTCCAGTTCTAGACATTGTTGATGATGTTTTTTCAGAATCTAGTATGACTCCTGATTCTCTGCCTCCGGCTCCTAGTAAGCCAGACAGATACTACAGGGTCCCTGTCTCCCACAAATTCCTTTTCAAAAACCCTACTGCTGATCCAGAAACCATTTCTCAGGGTCCCAAAGGCGTTAAGGCCTCTACTGCTAAAAATCCTACTCCTTCTGATAGAGATTCCAGGGCACTGGATAGATGGGGTAAGAAGGTTTACACGTCTTCAACCTTGGCAATCAGGGCTTTAAACTGTCAATTTCATATGCTTAAATATCAACAGCATGTCATGGGACTACTTAAACAGAAAATGATGTTGCTCTCTGACTGTGTGGAAAACAAAGAGTTGTAGGATTTATTACATTCAGCTGAACAAGTTGGAAAACACACTTTGCAATGTTTTTTTGATTCTTTGGAGGCCTCTTGCAGGGCTGCTGTAACTGGATGTGTGATAAGAAGGCATGATTGGCTCAAAGAGCAAAATCTGTCTGACAATGTTAAAGCAAAATTGTTGGATGCTCCTTTACAACAGGACAGTCTCTTTGGTAATAAGGTTGAAGAAGTTTTAAAAAATATGGAAGATAAAGCTAAATCTATGCAAAATGTGAAAGATTTTTTACAAGTGCATCCTCCCAGATTTACTAGGCATTGGCCTACTAAGAACTGGTCCTTTCCAGTTCCCTCGAGAGCTGCTCAAGTCAAATCCAGACATTCCAAAGGCTCCAGGTTTCAGTCACAAGGAACTTTTAGAACAAAACAATGGGGTGCCTCCACCTCCAAATCTGGAAGCAACAAGGCACCTCCCTATGGCAAACAGTCTCAATGACTTTCCTCTACAATCACCAAGCACTTACCTTTTAGCCGTCCCTTTTGGGGGAAAACTGGCACTTCATGCACGGAACTGGCAACTGATTACCCAGGACAAATGGGTTTTAAATATACTATCCCAGGGATACAGATTTCATTTCCACACGTTGCCAATCCCAAACAGATGGCCAGATCTGCCTCCAAATCAGTGGGCAGAGGCCCAGAAACAAATTATGTCCCTCGTGAATATGGGGGCTATTCAACCAGTACCAGAAAAGGAAAAGGGACAAGGTTTCTATTCAAGACTTTTCCTGGTACCCAGAAAAGACAATTCATGGAGTCCAATTTTGGACTTATCCATTCTAAATACATTTCTGGACATTCCGAAATTCAAGATGCTGACTCTTCAACAGTTACTACCTATGCCTGGTTGGTAACTCTAGACTTAAAAGAGGCTTACCTACATATCTCAATCAGGGAATCTTGCAGAAAATACCTCTGCTTCAAAGCAGGTTACTTGCATTACCAGTTCTCTGCACTGCCCTTTGGCTTATCTACTGCACCCAGGGTCTTCACAAAGTGCCTGGCACCAGTAATTGCATTTTGCAGGCAAAGAAATATTCAAATTTATCCATACCTCAACGATTGTCTAATTCAGGCAGAAAACAAGGATGCACTTCTAAATCATCTGGCATTTGTAAAAAAGGGTTCTAATTTGTCTAGGGTACACCATAAACGAAAAGAAATCACAACTGGTACCCTCTCAAAAAATTACATTCCTGGGTGCAAGCTTGAATACAACTGCCCAGATGACTTACCTTATGCCAGAAAAGCAAATTCAATTGATGACTTGCTTCAAGCAGGTGGCCACAAAAACCCAGCTATCTGCAAGACAAATTCTGCAGGCCTTGGGTTTCATGGCCTCCTGCATCCTTCTAATTCCATATGCAAGACTACATATGAATAAACTTCAATGGTACCTAAAAAGCTTATGGAGTCAACATTGTCACAGCCTGGAAACAATGATTGTTATCATACCATGCCTGCAGCTAGAGTTCCTGTAGTGGGTAGAGGCCTGCCACCAAAACAAGGGACTGTTATTCATTCCACCCCCTGCCGCCCAAACCCTGACTACAGACTCATCAGACTATGCATGGGGGGGGGGGGCACGTCCTAGGGAGATGCATTCAGGGCATATGGAGCCAAAATCAAATGCACCTACACATCAGTCAGAAAGAGATGCTAGCTGTACAGAATGCTCTGACAACCTTCAAGGACTATCTTCATCCAGGACAACTATTGATAAAGACAGACAACACCACAGTAATGTGGTACATAAACACGCGGGGGGGGGTACACATTCCTACCCCCTTTGCAGACTAGCCATGGCATTGTGGAACACGGCCTTGACTTATCAAAAACATCTACAAGCTCAATTCCTGCCAGGAAAGCAAAATACTCTTGCAGATGAACTAAGCAGAAATATTATGGACCCACACGAATGGAAACTGGAACCACAAATTTTCCACATGTTGACACGCAAATGGGGGAGCCCAGACATAGATCTTTTTGCCTCACCCCAAAACTATCAGTTGGACAAATTCTGCACAAGAATTCATCACAAAAAAGCTTGGAAAGTGAATGCTCTCTCCTTCAGCTGGAAAAACCTATCAGTCTATGCCTTTCCCCCTCTGCCTCTGCTCTCCAAAGTCCTACTAAAAGTCAGACAGGGCAAACCAAAAATTATTCTGATTGCTCCAGACTGGCCTCGCCAACACTGGTACCCGCTTCTGCGCAATGTGTTACACCATCCTCTGTGGTACCTGCCTCAGACACCTTCCCTACTATCTCAGCAGAACTATCAAATTCTGCACACTCAGCTCCAAACTTTGAATCTTGCAGCGTGGCTAATCAACTAATTTCACCCTTTACTCCTCTCAGCAAACCTGTGATGAATGTCATTTTGGAGGCTAGAAGGCCTAGTACTAGAAAATCTTATGCTGACAATTGGAAAAGATTCTGTGCCTGGAACCAAGCACAAGGAATAAGCACAGCAATGCCCAATATTCCTCAGATTCTGCAATACTTAACTGAGATGCTTCACAAGGGCCTATCTTTTTCTTCCATAAAAATCCATGCCTCTGCCATTTCAAATCATTACAACACAGAGCCTCCCCTCTTTTCTCATCCTCTGCTAAAGCAGTATCTCAAGAGAGGCCAAAAATTTAAGTTCTCCCAAGAGAGCACCAACTCCTGCATGGGACCTTAATTTTGTTTTGGAAAAACTCACTCTACTTCCTTTTGAGCCAGCTGCTACTGCGGAACTAAAATTTCTCTCTTGGAAAACAGCTTTTCTTTTAGCAGTCACTTCAGCTAGAAGGATTTCAGAACTACAGGATCTTATGACAATGGAGCCTTTCATTATTTTTTACCCAGACAGGGTGGCTCTCAGGACCAATCCATCCTTTATGCCTAAGGTGGTATCTAGTGTGGCCCTTTAATCAGACCATTCATCTGCCAACTTTCTTCCCAAATCCACAGAACAAGGGTGAGCGGATTCTGCATTCATTGGATGTACAAAGACAGCTAAGATTCTACTTAAACAGGACAAATTCTCTAATAAAATCTGAACAGCTGTTGGTGGCATTTTCTGCAGGGGCAGAGGAAAAGGCTATTTCAAAGCAGACTATTTCTAAATGGATAAGCCATTGTATTCATTTCTGCTATATGCACCATGGTAAACCTGTCCCCAAGGGGATCAGATCTCATTCCACCAGGGCTGCATCCACTTCTGCAGCCTTTCTCAGAGGGGTTCCTACCAGAAACATTCTAGAAGCTGCTACCTGGAGCTCAGTTCATACGTTCGCCAAACATTACCATTTACCTCTCTTCTCTAAATCCAGAGCAGGTTTTGCCACTGCTGTCCTGCAGGGCCTTATAGCTGCTCCTAATGCTGTGTAAATCCATCCTCCCAACCATAGCTTTGGGATTCTACCCAAATGTAATGAATGCAACAGTGAAACACGAAGAACATATACCATAAATGTAGATGTTCAAGTGTATTCACTGTTGCAGTCCTGGTTACCCTCCCTCCAGCCCCCTGTTTTTCTCTGACTATACTTCTCATTTCTGTTACTATCCTTAAAAGCCTTTTTGGTGTATTTGCTTTTGATTGCCGGTATATGTTTTGTGTTTTGTATTATATACATATGTGTATATATATATATATATATATATATATATATATATATATATGTAGATATATATATATATATATATATATATATATATATGTGTGTATATATTGCTCCCCATTTGGGGGGCACGTGACATCTGGGGCAAGAAAAACTGATGTAATGGCGTCGGCTGCATCTTTTATACCCCTGACGACCTGACGTCATGGAAGAAGGGACAGCAACCGACGCAGAACCCACGACTTTGTTAATCAAGCCAACTGAGGGCAACCTGCCAGCAGATTACCCAAATGTAATGATTGCAACAGTGAATACACTCAAGCATCTACATTTATGGTAAGTGTACACAACTGTACTTTTTATCAGGTGCAAAATAATGTTGTCGGCAAATAACGTCAACTTGATTGCCATACCAATTATATTCTTAAATTTCTGAGTCCCTTCTTTTCTTTGCCAGTGGCTCTAAATATAATGCAAATAACAAAGGGGAAAGAGGACACCCCTACCTTGTTCCTCTGTTCAGACACAACTTATCAGAGCCCCCCACACACACACACACTTTTGTATCCCATTCCTTGCATATCCTCCTAATTAACCTTTTTATTATTATATCATGGACTGCAAATGCTTCCATTGCTGTACTCATAAAATCCCAGCTTTATCTGCATCAAGACCTGCCAGCAGTATTTTCTTACGATGTTCATCGTGCATACAGCTTCAGTCATAACAGATGGGTTCTCCTGCCATCAGGCGGGTCCTCGGTCGGCCGAATTCCAAAGTCCAGGTCCGGCGTCGGTTGTCGTCGCTTCTTCCCTGACGTCAGTGCTACAGGGGTATAAATGAACCAGCCAACGCCATGTTCTTCAGTCTTTCTTGCCACGCGGTGCCCGAAGCAGAAGCAGTTCGCAAGTGCCGGTCGGCCAGCTCCTGAGATTATGAAAAATTTGGAAAACCGAAGTCTTCTTAAAAGCTAAGTACCCCGTTGGGGAAACTTTTCTTGCCTCAGACTGATGTCAGACAAAGTTAATAATTGTATTTCTTGTGGGAAGCAAATACAGCATAAGGATTTCCATTCCCTCTGTATACCTTGTTTAGGCCCAGACCACGACGTCTCGGTCTGTCACTGTTGTGCTACATTCAACAAATGCACTATTAAGCGTCGGGCGGGGAGTTCGCCCAGCATTTTTGGGAAAGCTTTTAACTACCCCATGTCGGATACTCCGACACGGTTTTGTCTAAAAACACAAAGACAAGGACCGACACTCGAGGTCCGGCCTCTACCGCCACCACGCCAAAGCCGACTAGGCGTGGTCCAGTTCTCAGTGAGGCCTCGCAGCCCCTGACTACCGGCGACACTTCTTTGGCGGTGTCTCCTGTACCAGTGCAGGCTCCTCGGCCACACACCGACTACAGATACCGAAGCCACTCTTGGCATTGAAACACAGAATGTGGACAGGTCCACCTCCACTCAAGGTGTCTTCAGACCTTCTTCTTCTTTCTCCATCAAGGCTTTCACCAAGTCTAAAGCAACCATGCACCCTAAGAGACCAGTTACACAGGGCCCATCTCCAGGCCCCATGCCTAAGAGACAGATGCTTAAAATGGCTGAGGATTTAATTACTGTAATCAGAGGTTCTCAGCCACCTCCGGACAAAAGGCCCAGAGTGGAGGAAGATTCCCCCTCCTCTGATCAGGGATCCATTATTTCAGAACACTCTGATGATCAGGAACAGGCTTACTCCCCTTTTGAAGACTCTGATGCAGAGGAGTCTATTCCTTCTGTATCCCCCCCTGAGGATTTCTCTTTTGGGAAAACTTTGCATACCTTAAGGGAACACTTCCACTGGGAAGGCCAGGATTATTCAGATTCCAAGAAAAGGCTCGGGGAATTTCTTTTGTTACCCCAGCACAGGCCTCTGGCTATACCTCCTGTCTTGGACATCCTAGATGATGTTTACTCGGAGGCCTGCCTTAACCCGGACTCTCTACCTCCAGCTCCAGTTAAGCCTGACAGGTACTACAGGGTTCCTGACTCACACCAATTTCTTTAGAAAAGCCATACTGCTGACCTAGAAACCATCTCACAGGGACCCAAGGGGGTTAAGGCTTCCATTGCCAAAAATCCATTGCCTTCCGAGAGAGATTCCAGATCCTTAGAAAGGTGGGGAAAAAAGGTATATACCTCGGCTACCTTAAGCATGAGGGCCTTAAACTGTCAGTTTCATATGCTAAAATACCAACAGTTTCTGTTATATCAATTGAAAAGTAAAATGTCACAACCTGAACAACCAGACTTGAAGGAGTTGCAGGATTTGATGCATAGTGCAGAACAAGTGGGTAAACATACCTTACAATGTGGTTTTGATGCTCTAGAGGCCTCATGTAGAGCTGCTGTTACAGGCTCAGTCATACGCAGGCATGCTTGGCTCAAGGAACAAACCTTGCCTGATCATGTCAAAGCTAAATTACTAGACGCCCCTCTTCAAAAGGATGTACTATTTGGGGCAAATGCTGAGGAAGTATTACGAAAAATGGAGGAAAAAGCTAAATCAATGCAAATGGTGAAAGAATTTCTGTAGGTTCAACCACCACGTTTTACTAGAAATTGGCCTTCCAAAAACTGGTCCTTTCCTGCCACGGACAGACCCCAAAGAGGCAGATACAGGCGCCCGAGGGGCAGAGGACAACCACAAGGATCGTACAGAGGCAGACAATGGCCAGCTCCTACACCAAGGAGGTGGTGAGGACAACTCACAATCTTTCAGAAAGCAAACCCAATGACTTTCCCCTTTGCAGGCCAACCAGGTCTCAAATGGCAGCCCCCTTAGGAGGAAAGCTGGCACTATTCTCGAAAAATTGGCATGTTGTCACAAAGGACAAATGGATCCTGGACATTATAAACAGAGGCTACAAATTCCACTTTCATACCCTTCCAAAAATGAGAGGCATGCCAAAACTGCCACACAATCAAAGGGCAGAGGCACAAAAGCAAATTTCAGATCTTATAAACATGAAAGCTATTCAAGAGGTACCTACACACGAACAAGGTCAAGGTTTTTATTCCAGGCTATTTCTGGTGCCAAGGAAGGGAAAAGATTGGAGACCTATTTTGGATCTTTCCATCCTAAACACATTCCTACTCGTACCAAAATTCAAGATGCTCACTCTACAGCAACTTCTTCCCATGCTGGGCAAGGAGTCTTGGCTGGTAACATTGGACCTCAAGGAGGCATACCTGCATGTCCCAATCAGACAAAATTGCAGAAGATACCTCAGATTTCTTGCAGGTTCAACCCATTTATCAATTCTCTGCATTGCCCTTTGGCTTATCTACTGCACCCATAGTATTCACGAAATGCCTGGCATCAGTAATTGCCTACTGCAGACTTCAAGGGATACAAATATACCCTTATTTGGACGACTGCCTGATCCAAGCGGACAGCAAGCACATTCTTCTGAAACATCTGGCTTATGTAATAATGTTATTAAACTCTCTGGGATACACAGTCAACAAAGAGAAATCAAGGCTAATACCCTCTCAAAATATAATTTTCCTGGGTGCCAATTTGGACACAAACACCCAGATGGCCTACCTCACGCCAGAGAAGCAGGGGCAACTAATTCAATACTTCAAAACACTGGCAAATTGCACCAGGCTGACTGCAAGGAAAATCCTGCAGGCTCTGGGATTCATGGCATCTTGCATCTTGCTAATCCCATGTGCAAAGCTGCATATGAGAAAACTACAGTGGTACCTAAAAAACATATGGTCTCAACACAGCCACAGTTTGGAAACAATAATACCACTACTTCCATGTCTGCAAAAGGAATTTCTGTGGTGAGCTCAAGCATGTCAAGCAAACACAGGTCTTCCATTCAGCAAGCCTCAAGCAAATCAAGTCATCACAACAGATGCCTCGGACTATGCTTGGGGGGCGCACATGACAGACCGGTGCATTCAGGGCAAATGGTCCCAAAAAGAAAAGCACCTTCACATCAATCAAAAAGAAATGCTAGCAGTAATAAATGCTATTATAGCTTTCAAGGACCTTCTACAACCAGGTCAACTATTGATAAGAACGGACAACACCACAGTTATGTGGTACATAAACAAGCAGGGAGGAACGCATTCCTATCCCCTATGCAGACTGGCCATATCACTTTGGAACATGGCCATGGACTTACAAATGGAACTACAAGCACAGTACTTGCCAGGCAAGGAAAACACGCTGGCAGACAACCTAAGCAGAAATATGACAGATCCACACGAATGGATGTTGCATCCAAAAGTTTTTACAGAAATAATCCAAGAATAGGGAAGGCCAGACATAGATCTCTTTGCCTCCCACAAAAATCATCAATTGACAAAATTCTGCTCGAGGACCTTCCACCCAAAGGCCTGGAGTGTGGACGCTCTCTCTTTCAGCTGGACATCAATGACAGTTTATGCCTTCCCGCCTCTTCCTCTGCTGCCCAAAGTCCTATTGAAGACCAGAGCAGACAGACCAAAGATGATCCTCATTGCTCCGGACTGGCCAAGGCAGCACTGGTACCCACTCCTGAGGAGCCTGACTCATTCCCCCCCATGGACCCTGCCTCTAATGCCTCTTCTTCTGACTCAGCACAGCTTCAAAACTCTTCACAGTCCGCTAAAAACACTCAATCTAGCCGCATGGAAGATTCCTTAGCATCACAGCAGGCCCAACTCTCCAAGGAGGTGCAGGATGTCATTTTGGAGGCCAGAAGGCCATCAACTAGAAAAGCTTACTCCGCAAAATGGAAATGTTTTTGTGTCTGGAATGAGAAAAAGGGCCAGAACCCTGGAAAACTGAATTTACCTCAAATACTACAATATTTGGCTGAACTACTAAACAGTGGACTTTCGTTCTCCTCCATCAAAATCCATGCCTCAGCCATTTCTGCAGAATACAACACTGATCCTCCTTTATTCTCTCACCCTCTTTTAAGACAGTTCCTCAAAGGGGCTAAGAATTTAAGACCTCCAAGGAAAGAACCAATACCTGCTTGGGATCTAAATTTCATTCTGGAAAAATTGACTTTGCCTCCTTTTGAGCCAGCTGCTTCATCAGATTTGCAATATTTGTCCTGGAAAACAGCTTTCCTTCTGGCTATCACTTTAGCTCGTAGAGTTTCAGAACTACAAGCCCTCATGGCTGTCCAGCCTTTTATCATCTTCCATCAGGACAGAGTTTCATTACGAACCAACTCTTCCTTTATGCCTAAAGTGGTATCCAGGGTAGCTTTAAATCAGGCCATACATTTACCTACTTTTTATCCCAATCCTCAAAACAAAGGGGAGAGATTACTATATTCCTTGGACATCCACAGGCAACTACGTTATTACTTGGACAGAACGAAACCTTTCAGAAAATCAGAACAGCTCTTTGTGGCCTATGCGGTAGGAGCTCCAGGAAAGCCAAATTCCAAGCAGACAATCTCAAAATGGATAGCTCACTGCATACGCTTTTGCTATTCCTTTCATGGCAAAACTGTTCCTACAGGCATTAGAACTCACTCCACCAGGGCCACAGCCACCTCTGCAGCTTTCCTCAGAGGAGTTCCTACCAAGGATATCTTGAAAGCAACCACTTGGAGTTCTGTGCATACCTTCTCCAAACACTACAACCTACCATTATACTCCAAATCTAGAGCAGGCTTTGCCACTGCAGTCTTGCAGGGCATTTTGGCTCCTCCTAGTTCCACCTAGTGCCTACCACCCCTTTCTTAGCTTTGGGATTCTACCCATCTGTTATGACTGCAGCTGTATGCACGATGAACATAGTACAGTTTTGTACCTACCATAAATGTAGATGTTCGAGTGCTAATACAGCTGCAGTCCAATTCCTCCCTCCTTCCCTCTAGGGTATTCTTTTATGGTGTATTTGCTTGCAACTACTGTTTTTTGATTATATTGCATTGCATTATTTCATAATTTTATGTATTGCCTTCCTTCTGGGGGCACCTGACATCTGACGCAAGAAAAACTGAAGAACATGGCGTTGGCTGGTTCTTTTATACCCCTGTAGCACTGACGTCAGGGAAGAAGCGACGGCAACCGACGCCGGACCTAGACTTTGGAATTCGGCCGACCGAGGACCCGCCTGATGGCAGGAGAACCCATCTGTTATGACTGCAGCTGTATTAGCACTCGAACATCTACATTTATGGTAGGTACAAAACTGTACTTTCTGCTTCCCACTGTTCTATAAATGTTGCTAAATGTTTGCCTCCTCTCCACAAAACCACATTGATCCATATCCGTCAATGTTTGCCAGCACTTTCACTATCTTTTTAGTTGTTATAGACATAAACACTTAATATTAATGAATTAAAATTGAAATGGACCTATATGAAGCTAGATCTGATGGATCTTTATGGTATTCAGATATTACAGCCACTACAGCTTTCTTCCAGGGTGTTAGTGTTTCCACTCCTTTTAAAGTACTGTTAACCAAAACCTTATACATCTTCATCACTTTCTTCCCACCTAGCTTCCTAGCTTCCAAACTTCCACAGGAATGTCAGCTAGAAAAAAAAATAATAGTTTAGAGTGGATTGTATGTCGTTTGGGCGTCATGCCTTCCCTTTCTTTTTCCTCTCTTCTGTTAGGTCTTGCTAGTATTTTTTGTATACCATTGCTGGTACCCTTTTCTTTCTGTCTATCTCTTTTATGAGATAATTTTCATTACCATTGCTGGTATACTGCCTTTCTGTACATCTGTGATTATTTAGTAGTATTGGGCTTTTATGCTTTTTGTTGTCTATGACTGAATAGCTAACAGGGTTTAAGAAGTATTACTTGTGTGTATAAAATTCCAAACTCCGATGCCCATTCTGAGTGCGTATATTGCTTAGGAGCTGGTCAGTTAGGTACAGTATGTTATATTTGTTCAGCGTTCAATCATAGGGCTTTAATAAAATGGAGAAACAAGTTTGTGATTAAAGGTCTTCCTTCCTTTTTATCTTCTGTTTCTGGATTGTCCCCATCTGTTAAAAAGCCTGTGGACAAATCAAAAGATGACAAAGGTGAGAACACCAAAGAGAGAGCACAGGAGCCCAGGAAGAGTTATCCTGACCATTGTCCTTCATCTGCTCTGACTTCAGCCCCACCTGTTAAATTTCCTTGGAACTTGGATCCGGATACATCCTTGGATCGATCATACTCCTTGTGATGCCCCACCGCTGAACCAGTACTCAAGGAACCTCAGTCCTCACCACTAGCACCAGTGGGGGATGTACACTGAGAGGATGACAAGGTACACACACACACACAGTATAACCAGATGCAGCTCTCTGCATCAAGTGTAATTTCCCTTAAGAGCACACAGAGACCACAGTCAGTCTGGGACTGGTTTCTCCCTCTTTCTCCAGATCCCCAGTAAGACTCCCCACTGGCACAGCTATAGAGTTGAGATCTCAGCTGAGTGGCCAAGCCAAGACCTCCAGCACCCTTTCTATCCAGCCAGTGCTTGGTATCCCTGCCATGTAACTGACACACACACTCTTTGAGGTTTGATTTATGCACATACACACATACCTGGGAAAGGCTGGCATAGGTTTACTAGCTATGCCCCCTTTTGCCCAGACTGTAAGGTAGTTATAACTGCCTCCAGCCATCCTCTTATCACTTACTTTAAGGCCCTTAACAAAGGGTGTCCAATCTTACTGTGCAGTGTTACTATTAATACAAATGGTAGTTTGACCAAGAGCAAGGCTATTTAGGAGTGGCCCAAAGTGTCACCAAATAAATATGCAAGTACTCTCAGAACTTAAATATCTCTAGACAGATCAGCCACAATGAAATGCATAAATGTATTTAATAATAAATAATAAAAGAGCAAGACAATACTAAGTATATAATTACAGTGACATCAGAGTTAAAAATCACAAGAAATATTTAAAACAACATTGCAGGACAGTCTCAAATATATGAAGAAAAAATATCAAACTAGGCTTTACTGTATTTCTGACTATATCTAAGAGAGCTACTATTCCTTAGAAAATTACTTACAGAGCAAGGCATATGTGGTGAATGGATATTCTCTACTTGTTGTCACGTCCAAGACGGAATACAGAATGCTGACTCTCTCTCAGAGAGTTCTCCAATTAATATCTCAAATATTACTGCTGGGCTAGCTTGCAGAATAACATTATTTCTTGCCGTCTGACTTCTAGTCCCCACGCCCAAAACAACTATTGATGGCTGCTGGTAGCATTTAGCATCTACTGGTAAAAATACATAGAAAAGGGCTTTTCCTCAGATCTTTGGCAAATGCCGGAAGTCATAAAACAATAAAACACTTCCAAGACAATACAGAAGGCCTCTCAGCACAGACTGTGTGTCTCCAGCGTAGCCTATAAAGTAATTTAATTTCAGCTGTTTTTCTAAAATTTACTAGACTGAGGTTAACCTCCCATATCCAAGTTTCCACTGTTAAAATACATACATCTAAACAGTTACAATAGTGCATGTACATTTCTGTTCTTTTACAGTAGGGTATACTGTGGATACATTTCAAGCACTTTGCAAAAACCTTTTCAGCACACACTTCTGTACCAGCAGTTTGATATACACGTGACGTACAGTTCTAATACATTTGTAACACAAGCATCTTATATAGATCCTGTTGATATTCACAAATGACATATAATTATTTACAAAATTCCAGATAGCTGAGCTGGAAGTATCGCCCTTTGTCACACTCCTCCTGTAGAACTCCTTCTTAAAAGGAACCCAGGATGTTCATCGTGTTTCACTGTTGCAGTCATTACACTTGGGTTATCCTGCTGGCAGGCTACCCGCACTCGGCCAGAATTCCAAAGTCTAGGTCCGGCGTCGGTTGCTGTCGCCTCTTCCCTGATGTCAGAGCGCCAGGGGTATAAAAGATGTAGCCGACGCCATTTTCTTCAGTCTTTCTTGCCGCGCAGTGCCCAAAGCAAAAGCAGTTCGCAAGTGCCGGTCGGCCGACTCCTGAGATTTTTGAAATTGAATTTCAGAACCAAAGTCTTCAATAAAGCTAAGTACCCCGTTGGGGAAACTTTTTCTTGCTCCAGACCGATGTCAGTAAAAGTTAACAATTGTATTTCTTGTGGAAAGCAAATACCTCATAAGGATTTCCACTCTTACTGTATTCCTTGCCTAGGCCCTGACCACGACGTTGCTAGTTGTCAGTTTTGTGCTAGATTCAACCAACGCAGTATTAAGCGTCAGTTTGATTTTGCTTTACATTACTTTGGCCGAAGATTTAACTACATAATGCTGTCAGAACAACCGTTGACCAGAATTCATAAAAACCGCAAAGACAAAGAAAAGGACAGGCATCCGAGGTCCAAAACCGACGAAGAAGCCTCTTCTAGGCCAGTCACCTGTTCTCAGTGAGGCGCTTTGGCAGCCCCTGACACCCGCTACCTCAGAGCCACAGGCCGCATCCGACTCCCACGTTGAGACACCTAGGCCTCTGGAAACTCAAGGTATTGGGCCTGCGTAAACTATTCCCTCAGATGTGTCCGGAGCCGCTGAGCAGGCATCGGCTTCTGAGGGTGTTTTTAGACCTTCACAGCTTACTACTAAGTCCACTACAGCAGCCAAGGCAAAGTCAAAAACACCATTAAAGACAAGGAAACAAGTACAGCATTCTCCTGGACAGTCATCCATGCCAAAGAAACAGATGCTTAAAATGGCCGAGGACCTAATTACTTTGATCAGGGGTCCTCATCCCCCTCCTGATAAAAGGCCTAGGCAAGAGACTGACTATGACTCCTCTGACCAGGTTTCTATTTCCTCTGATTCCTCTTCATATCAGGGATATTCTCTCCCTCCCTATGAGGACTCTGGTGCAGAAGAATCTATACCTTCAGCCTCTCCGCCTGAGGATTACTCTTTTGGGGAAACCTTGCACACCATGAGGGAGCATTTCCATTGGGAGAGCCAGGATTATTCAGAATCCAAGAAAAGGCTCAGAGACTCTCTTTTATTGCCTCGGCACAGGCCCCTGACTATCCCCCCTGTGCTTGATATTGTTGATGATGTTTTCTCTGAATCCAGTTTGTCTCCTGATTCCTTACTCCCCTGCACCAGTCAAGCCAGACAGGTACTACATGGTCCCAGATTCTCATAAATTTCTTTATAAAAACCCTGCTGCTGACCCAGAAACAATTTCTCAGGGTCCCAAAGAGGTTAAGGCTTCCACTGCAAAAAACCCTGTCCCCTCTGATAGGGATTCCAGAGCTTTAGATAGATGGGGGAAAAAGTTTGCACTTCTGCTACTTTAGCTGTAAGGGCTTTAAACTGCCAGTTTCACATGCTTAAATATCAACAATACCTAATGTCTTTGTTAAAACAGAAAATGCTTACAAACTCAGAATGTCCTTACAATAAGGAAATGCAGGATTTATTGCATGCAGCCGACCAAGTGGGAAAGCATACTCTGCAATGTGGTTTTGATTCATTAGAGGCTTCCTGCAGAGCCACAATTACAGGCTCTGTCATTCGAAGGCATGCTTGGTTAAAAGAACAAAGTTTACCTGATCATGTTAAAGTAAAATTATTGGATGCTCCACTACTGCATGATACTTTGCTTGGTGTTAAGGCAGAAGAGGTGTTAAAGAAAATGGAGGATAAAGCAAAATCAATGCAGACAGTAAAGGATTTCTTACAGGTTCAGCCACCTAGATTTAGCAGAAACAGGCCTTCTAAAAATTGGTCCTTTCCGGTGTCAGACAGGCCACAAAGAGGCAGATACAGACGCCCAAGAGGCAGATCTCAGCCCCAAGGCTCATACAGACCTAAACAATGGGGTGCTTCAGCTCCCAAAGGAGGAGAAGACAAATCACAACCTTATAGGAAACAGTCCCAATGACTTCCCTCTACAAATGCCAAGCACTTACATTTTGGCAGCACCCTTAGGGGGAAAGCTAGCACTTTTCTCACAAAATTGGCACATGATCACCCAGGACAAATGGGTACTGAATATTGTTTCTTAGGGTTACAGGTTCCACTTTCACACCCTTCCAAAATCAAAAGCTATGCCAGACCTGCCACAAAACCAATGGGCAGAGGCACAAAAACAAATTTCTGCTCTCATGGACATGAGAGCTATTCAAAGAGTACCACAGCAAGAACAGTGACAGTGATTTTACTCAAGACTTTTCCTGGTACCCAGAAAGGACAAAGCCTGGAGACCAATACTGGACCTGTCCATCCTAAATACTTTCCTGGATGTTCCGAAATTCAAAATGTTAACACTGCAGCAACTTCTACCCATGCTGGGCAAGAAGGCTTGGCTTGTTACTTTTGATCTCAAGGAGGCATACCTGCATGTCCCAATCAGACAATCTTGCAGAAGATACCTCAGATTCATAGCTGGCTCAATGCATTACCAATTCTCTGCACTGCCCTTTGGCTTATCCATTGTGCCCAGGGTCTTCACAAAATGCCTGGCACCAGTAATTGCATTTTGCAGACAAAAAGGAATTCAAATATATCCCTACTTGGACGACTGCCTTATTCAAGCAGAGAGCAAGGACATTCCGCTAAAGCATCTGGCGTTTGTAAAAAGATTACTAATTTGCCTAGGGTACACAGTAAACGAAAAGAAGTCAAAACTAGTGCCCTCTCAAGAGATAATATTCCTGGGTGCACGCTTAAATACAACTGCCCAGATGGCTTATCTCATGCCAGACAAGCAAAGGCAACTGACTCATTGCTTTCAAATGATGGCAGCAAAGACCCAGCTCCCTGCAAGAAAAATTTTGCAGGCTCTGGGCTTCATGGCATCCTGCATTCTACTAATTCCATATGCAAGACTGCATATGAGGAAACTACAATGGTATCTAAAAAGTGTTTGGACTCAACATTGCCACAGCCTGGAAACAGTAATAACTCTTATTCCCTGCCTGCAGCAGGAGTTTCGATGGTGGGCACTGGCCTGTCGCCACAACAAGGGACAGCCTTTCACCTTACCCACAGCCAGGCAGACAATAACAACAAATGCATCAGATTATGCCTGGGGGGCACACATGGCAGGAAAATGTATTCAGGGCACGTGGCCCAAGGAACAAATGCATCTTCACATCAATCAAAAAGAGATGCTAGCTGTACAGCATGCCCTGACAGCCCTCAAGGATCAACTACATCCAGGACAACTATTACTAAAGACGGACAATACCACAGTTATGTGGTACATAAACAAGCAAGGGGGCATACATTCCTACCTCCTCTGCAGGCAAGCCATGACTTTGTGGAACACAGCACTGACCTATCAAGTACATCTGCAGGCACAATTCCTGCCAGGAAAGAAAAATACTCTGGCAGACGAACTAAGCAGAAATCTCCCAGATCCTCATGAATGGAAACTAAATCCACAGGTCTTCAGCATGATAACAAGGAAATGGGGACGCCCAGACATAGATATTTTTGCCTCCCCTCACAACTGCCAACTACAGAGATTCTGCACAAGAACTTATCACTCACAAGCATGGAAAGTGGATGCTCTATCATTCAGTTGGAAAACACTGACAGTTTATGCTTTTCCTCCACTGCCTCTTCTTCCCAAGGTGCTCCTAAAAGCCAGACAAGAGCAACCAAAAATGATTCTGATTGCCCCACACTGGCCACGCCAGCACTGGTACCCAATCCTAAAGAGCTTGTCTTAAGGCCCAGCCTGGGCTTTACCTCAAATTCCTCATCTTCTGACTCAACAAAACAATCAGATTCTGCACAGTCAACTCAGAACCTTAAATCTGGCTGCATGGCAGATAATATAGCCACTCAGACCACACCTCTCTCTAAAACTGTTATGGATGTCATTTTAGAAGCCAGGAGGCCCAGCACTAGGAAATCTTATGCAGAAAAATGGAAGAGATTCTGTGCTTGGAACCAGGCACAAGGACTCGAACCACTTGTTCCAAATATACCTCAGATTTTACAATACCTAACTGAGATGCTGAACAAAGGCCTATCCTTCTCATCAGTTAAGATCCATGCCTCTGCCATTTCAGCTCATTACAATACGGAACCTCCTATTTTCTCTCATCCACTACTAAGACAGTACCTCAGAGGGGCAAAAAACATAAGACCTCCAAGGAGAGCACCAGTACCTACATGGGACCTCAATTTTGTTTTAGAAAAGCTCACACTACTTCCTTTTGAGCCAGCCAATACAGCTGATATAAAATTCTTATCATGGAAAACTGCTCTGCTCCTAGCAATAACTCAGCAAGAAGAGTCTCAGAGTTGCAGGCATTAATGGCAGTGGAACTTTTCATCATTTTTCATCAGGCAGGGTTTCTCTAAGGACAAACCCAACATTTATGCCAAAGGTAGTATCCAGTGTGGCTCTTAACCAAACCATTCATTTGCCAACATTTTATCCAAATCCCCAGAATAAAGGGGAGAGACTTCTGCATGCTTTGGACATACACAGACAGCTATGTTTCTATTTGGACAAAACAAAAGCTTTCAGAAAAACTGAGCAACTGTTTGCAGCTTATGCTGCAGGATCACAAGGAAAGCCTATCTCAAAGCAGACTATCTCAAAATGGATAGGACACTGCATTCATTTCTGCTATTCACAACATGGCAAATCAGTGCCTAAGGAGGGCATTAGGCCACATTCCACCAGAGCCAGCAGCCACTTCAGCAGCCTTCCTCAGAGGAGTACCAACCAAAGACATTTTAGAGGCTGCAACCTGGAGTTTAGTGCACACTTTCACCAAGCACTACCACTTACCTCTCTACTCTAAATCCAGAGCAGGCTTTGCCACTGCAGTTCTGCAGGGCCTTGTAGCCTCTCCTAATCCTATTTAGGCCCAGCCACCCAACCTCAGCTTTGGGATTCAACCCAAGTGTAATGACTACAACAGTGCAGCACGATGAACATAGTACAGTTGTGTACCTACCGTAAATGTAGATGTCCGAGTGTATTCACTGTTGCAGTCCAGGTTACCCACCCACCATCCCCCTTTTCTTTGCTCGGACTTTTCTGTACTTCTCCATTCTATAAAACCTATGTGGTGTATCTGCTTATAGATGAAGGAAATGTTTATTTTAGTACATGCATGCTTCTTGGCATAATTTTAGCCTACCTGTTTTGGGGCACCTGACATCTGGGGCAAGAAAAACTGAAGAAAATGGCATTGGCTGCATCTTTTATACCCCTGGCGCACTGACGTCAGGGAAGAGGCGACAGCAACTGACGCCGGACCTAGACTTTGGAATTCTGGCCGACAGCGGGTAGCCTGCCAGCAGGATAACCCAAGTGTAATGACTGCAACAATGAATACTCTCGAACATCTACATTTATGGTAGGTACACAACTGTACTTTCTGTCTGGAGCTGATAGCTTCCAGATTTCAATTGCCCTTTCTGCAGGAGATGCCTTGTAAGGCTTCCATATTTCCTTCGTCGTCGTCTTTATTCAAGCCTGCCAGACGTTTATCCGAGGCTGATGTGGACGGAATGACCAGGAAATTCCTCAGGACCCAAATTTAGTTGGGAGGTCTTTAGTTTCAGCTTCTCACCAGACCAGTGATCTTTGGACCTTTAAAGATAGCCATAGCTGCTCCTACTCTGAACTATTCCCTGGTTTTGGAGATTTTGGACTCAAGATTTCCGGTGTTATCTGCACTGGATCTGAAGTTGTGGTCTTCTTCAAATCTGGCATCCTGTCTGATCCAGTCGGTGCCAATGCTGTCTGAGCCGAAGCTTTTGCCTCAGGTCCATGTGGAGGAAATTGACTCTGAAACTCTCATAGACTCAGCAGTGGGTAGCTTGGCTCCGACTTCTGCTTCAAGACTGCGTCAGGGGAATTCCCTAGGCCACCCAAGTCAGATAGCTTTGGCTCTTACTGAGGTGATCTTAGCATCTCCTATGGCTTCTGCTTTTGAGGCGATAGGAGAGCTCTCTCCAAATTGGGAAATCAAACATCCTTGCTCCCCTTGGGTTCTCTCCTCCACAACTGTCTTCCTCGGTCTTGAGCTTGCTCCTTCTGCCCCATTGGGAGAGACAGTCATTCCTCATCCAGGACTTCCCTCAGATTTCTGAGTCTTCCCTGAATCATCCCCCTGTGTAGGCTCCTCAGAAGCACAAGTGCAAGAGGAGGCACATTGACTCCTCACAAGAGGTCTCCGACACAAGGCAGAGATTTCGATGAAGGGGAGGGGTCCCCAGATCACACCTTGAGGGCTCTCCTTCAGTGAGATTCTGGAACTACTGAGACAAAAAGGTGGTTGGTCTTCTGTCCCCCTTCCCAAGATAAGTCTGTGTTCCTTGAGGCTTTTGGCACTGGCTCAGCTAGTTCCTGCATGGTTCCCTTGCTGATGAGATGGTGGACCTGATCGCTTACTGGGCATAGAAGGAACCAGATGAGGCAGAACCAGTCCCTAAGAAGCCAGACAAGCATTTGGTAGTACCTAAGGACCGTGTCCATTAGAGCAAGGAGGCCTCCCTGTCGATGCTCTGGTGGTAGTGGCAGCTACTAAAAAGGAACTTGCCAAGGAGAGTTTTTCTCTCTACCCTCCTAACAGAGTCTTCAGGGCTTTGGACAGCTACAAGAAGCCAGTTTATGCTTCAGTGACCTTTGCCTTGAGGTTGTTGAACTACTTGTCACACTTAACAAGATTTCAGAGGGACTTAAGCAAGGAACTTTCCAAGTCCCTTTCAGGGTCCATGTCTGTGGAAGGCAAGAAAACTGTGAGTTTGCAGCTGGCCACCCTTCAGTCCCTTTCCAGTGATGCCATGTGCTTGATTTCCAGTGTCTACAGCAGCAGATTCAGTCATTACAGTTCAAAGGCATGCCTGAATGCACTTGTATGACTTTGCAAAGCCTTTTAAGATGTCTTTCATTAATGCTCTCTGTGGTGGATCAACCCTGTTTGGCCCTAAGATTAAAGAGCTGCACTGCAGTAGTGAGAAGGATGATAAAACTTTTTCTGCTTTAGGAATGCAGTTTTCAGCCCCCCCCTACCCCCCCCCCAAAAAAAAAAACTTCTCTTGGAATCAGAAGGTGGAGCTGGAAGATGTACTTCTGTAAATTCAAGGGATTTTCCAAGGATTCTTCTGGAGAGAGATCCCCTGAAGGAGAGGGAGGAATTCTAATGGCTGACGTCACCCTTCTATCAGAGGAGGCCTGGAAAACACCAGGCTTCAGAGCTTCCTTCAGTGAGAAGCCTTACCAGTGCTCCTGAAGAGTTGCCTGACTGCTGCACTCTGGAGGCAATTGGGGGGAGCTTATTCCTGCACCCAGAAGCCTAACTGTCCTTCACCAAAGATGTCTGAATGCAGACAATCATCACCATAGGTTATCACACTCCTCCCCCCCCCCCACCAATAATAGTGAAAAATCTACCCAATGTGTCAAAGAAAAGCAGCAGCATTCGAAATCGAAAAGCTTCTATCAGAAAGAGTCATCCAAAAGGTCCACCCAGACCAGCAAGGGTTTGGAACTTATTCAAGATTCTTTTTGGTGCCAAACAAGAACAGGGGTCTCAGGCCAGTCTTGAACCTAAGTTATCTGAATTTGTTTGTCAAACACTTGAAGTTCCAAATGGTCACAGCTCAGTCCATACTCCTGCTCTTACGGAAAGACGATTGGATGTTCTCGGTAGACCTTCAGAATGTGTACTATCATATCAAAATAGGCAATCCAGAAGGTTTCTGCTGGCTGGGAGCCAGTAATTTTCAGTTCAGAGCCCTGCACTATGGCCTCACCACAACCCCCCACCCCCACCTTGGTGTGCACCAAGTGCGTGGTAGTGGTCGCAGCTCACTTGAGATTTCTTGGATTCCAGGTATTTCCCTACCTCGAAAACTGACTCCTCACTGCTCTTACCAAGCATCATCTGATCCAAGCCAGAGACTTCCTTCTTCAGCTCTGCTCCAAACTGGCCATAACAGTCAATTATGACAAATAAAAACTGTCCAACCCACAAGTCCTGAAGTTCATAGGTGTTCATCTGGATACTGTTTCCCAAATAGCAAGCCTGTCACACACTACAGATTGTCCATGCTACAAAATCTTGCCCTGCAACTACTTTCTGAACAAACTCCTCCAGTCAAGTCAGTTTTGCAGTTACTAGGGTCCATGCCTGTTTCAGTCATTCTTGTACCAATGGCAAAATTCCATATGAGAGTGTTGCAGTCGACTGTTCAGTGGTCAATTAGACAACAACCGATGAATTTCCCGATTTGAATCACCAAAACTTTCACGGAGCTTGTAACCTAGTGGATACAGACACCAGAGACTGTTCAGAGCCACCCCTTTGACCCCCCCCCTTGCCCAAGGCCACAGTGACCATGGACACTTTCCAATTGGGGTAGGAGGACATTACCTGGAAAGACTATTCTAGGCCCATGATTCCCTCCTCAGAGACCAATCTCTTTGTCAGATTTTAGAGGTGAGAGCAGTCCTCCTAGCATTGCAGGCCTTTCAGGATGATGTGTATCTAGGGATGATTGCCATCCAGCTGGACAGCATGGTGGTGGTCTAGTAGATCAACAAACAAGGGAGAACTCACTCCTATCATTTGTATCAAGAAGCAATGAGATTGGAATGGTGGGCAGTCTCTTCCAGTTTCTCTCTAATAACAGTGCACATTCCAGGGAAGTCCAGCATGTTAGCAGACAGGATGAACAGATCTGGCCTACTGTCTCACGAGTGGTCTCCCAATCCATCCTTGACTGAGTGGATATTTTGTCAGTAGGTCAACCTTGCAGTGACCTGTTCGCCTCTTCCCAGATCTCCAAATGCAGCTGCAACTTTGCCCTGATTCCCCTGATTCTTCTAGAGGGGAGTCACCAAGGGATATTCTGCACAGTTGGCCCCCATCTCCTTTATGCATATCCACCAGTTCCAACTTTAATACAGAAATCATTGCAGTTGGAGAGCAAAGTCATCCTCATTGCCCCTTTCTGCCTTGACAGATGTGGTTCCCCTTTCTTTGGCCTAATTTGGAATGCCTTCCTTGGGTTCTGGATCAGAGTCCATATCTTCTCACTCATTCTTCTGGGCTGCCTCACCTGGACATTCAGGCTCTCAAGCTCACCACATTCTTTCCACTTCCAGTGATGGCTAGGCAGTCCAGGCTCTTCTGTCATGTTCTGCACATCCTTACTTTATCCCAAAGGACTCGACTAGGAGGATATTGTTAAGGTCTAAACTTCTGCAAACACACTACACATTGCATTAATTTATTCTTACCTTTGCGGGAAAAGAATCACAGAAACGGCTTAGAGTATGTTACACAGTTTTGCCTTTATTTTCTCTCTTACACAACATATGTTAGAGAACTAGTATAGCTAGTTCTGCCATAAAGTGGTCTTATTTATTCACAAATTTACCATGACAGGTGCATGATCAACAGCTGTTAGAAACTTTAAATAAAAGCTGCATGATGCACAAGTTATCTTATCACTTTCTTTCTTTAGGGGTATGATTGTACACTCACATTTTACATTGCTAGCTTCAACATACTTCTACTTTTTGAGGCCCCTTTGACCATTTTAAACTGGTTTCTGAGGTGTTGCAAGCCCCTGTGTTCAGCCTTCTGTACCTAGTTCCTTATTTCAGCAGGCTGTTGTACACATGCTGAATGTTAAGTTTACAACAGTTCATTTCTTTGCTATCCCCTTCAGTTCCCCCTTTGATGCTTCCAAAGCATCACGTTATAGCTATTACACGATTTAAATTCCTGCTCAATTTGCTCAGTTTTATTTGGCATTAAATTAATTTTGTATGAAGCAGATTTATGATTTATACATTTTGCTATTGTAAACTTTAAATAAGAAATGAGCACAGTGATTTGAAAAATCACAACAATTACTAGTATCACAAACTTAATAATACTTCCTCCAAGTCCTGAAAAAGATTAGTTAGCAATGTCCGTTGCAAACTGTCTTCTTCTTTAGCATGAGACCACTTGGCAACCTTTTGGATAATTTCAGATGGTCCCTGATGACATGCTCATTGTCCAGGATGAAAAAAAGTCCACTCCTACTAGAATGTAGATTCTGCCCCCCTTAGAAGCCAGGACAAAATCAAGGGCCATGTGGTTTTCGAGAACTACTGTTTTCATAGTAGTTATTTCGATGATCATTAAATTGTTAATATCAAAAATAGCGTTACTCAATACTTTTAAAGGTTTGGACAGTTTTTACAGTTCCCAGATGGCCTTTGGAGCTCCATACTGGGGAAAAGTACCAGCTCCAGAGAGGACATCACCACCGATATTCATATGAAACAGTCAAAGGTAAAATTTTCCAAATCATCATGGTAGATCCAGGAATTGTCCACCTTTCCTAATGGGTATAAGGTTTTTTTTTTGTTTGTTTTTTTATGCATTTCAGATCTTTCCTTGTGGGAGTCCTTTTAGATGTCTAATAGCGGGAATAAGGTAGGCCAAATAATACAACCCCCTCCAGTGATGAGGTAAGCACTTATATCCTCTGTTGTTGCAGACAAAGTAGACACCCTATCTAGAGTGTAATAGTTTGGTGTCAGTCATGTAAATAGCTTCAAACAGCAGTGTTATATTTGTGCCTGTCATTGCTAAGCAAGTCTGGTTTAGCTACACCTTGAAACAATCACCCATAGCAGTTGGAATCCCTACATTGAGACTGCGTAGACTGCATCCCAACATAGTATACCCATGGAAACTGCTATTGCTGTTGTGTCTTTTAAAGCATGAAGGTGCAATTACATGGCGTGCAATTTACATGATAGCCTTTTAGTTGAAGCGTAGGTTTTTCTTGGCACTTAATGAATCCCCTTTTCATCCAGTCCTCTGCTTTCAGGTTTAGGATTTTATCCAGTTCAAGGAGCACTGGCATTAAGGGTATCCCATGTCCATAGGCATCAGGTATGTACCCACGGGTCTAGGACACATGCTCGACCAGCATATGTCCGAATCACAAAACATTGAACACACATACACGAAAGTGCTTAACATCAAAAAGCGCTTCCGTGTATGTGTAGTTTAAAAAAATATATTTCTATGTTTCTCGCCCCCCTGCACCCCCCACATGGAGGCTGTGCCCCCCACACCCCCCCCTACTTTATTATTCTCACTCCGAGATTGCACTACAGTGGGGAAAAGGGAATTTTCCCCTACCCGCACTGTAGTCTGATCTACAAAACAGGCACACATACACGGAAGCACTTGTTGATGTTAAGCACTGTCGTGTATGTGTGTTCGATGTTTTGTGATTTGGACATATGCTAGTTGAGCATGTGTCCGGATCCCGTACCCACATACCCGTCAGGTGTTGATTTTCATTTCTGTAACATACAACTTTAAAACAGCAGAAAAAAAATGTTGAACTTAGGATGCTAGTTGATGGATGCATCTTGTTCATAGCTGGAATAATTTCTTTCAGACATTTTCCTTTGAGATATGGAACTCTGTGCAAGAACAATCATCAAGGAAAACAGGAACAGGATGTTGCACATCTTGATTTGATTAAGTCCATCGAGCAATAGATTATTATTCTCTTCATTTGACCAGATCCCCTTTCACTGCACCTCCTGGGTTGTTTACTCGGCTTGCCTTGTAACAGTGGGAGGCATGTACCCATGCAGGCAATCCCACACAACCGTATTGCAGTCTGGGAAGTCAGTAATGCCAAATAGGGTCCCTTTCACTGGAGGTAGAGACCATTTTATGTTGAAACAATTTCAAATACACCCAGTCTCCTGGTTGTAACTGGTGACAGTGGACAGATGCTGGAGTGGCAAAGCCTCTCTAATCTGCAAATAATAAGCAGTTAACAGAAACAAGTTTTTTATAGTAAGACAAACTGGCCTCATCTTTTAATATTACCTAACTGTTTGATTCAGACAGAATGAGGGGTGTGGCAGGCATCCTCATAGGGTAGCCCATGAGGATCTCATGTGGTAAAAGATTCCTGGTAGAGTTAACACAGCTCCTCATAGACATTACAACTAAAGGCTAGGCATCTGGCCACTTAAGTCCAGTTTTATGACACACTGTAGCCAATCTGTTTTTTATGGTCCTGTTTGCCCTCACTACTGACCCTGATGATTGAGGGTGATGTGGCCAGTGTAATTGTAGCTTAACACCAAACATTTTACATAATTTCTTAATAATCAGTCCTGTACAAATATGTACCTTGGTCTGAATTGATAACATGTGGTATTATAAATCTAGGAATAAAGTTGCACAGTAACGTTACCATTGTTACAGCATTTGATTTTACACAAGGATAGGCTTCTACCCAACAAGAAAACATGCAGACAATAACCAATACATACTCAAACCTTTGAACTTTGGGTAGCTGTCTGTATTCCCTTAGGTGGTTTCATCATTGATCTTGATGTCACCGTATCTATTACAGATGGAAGACTTCAGGATCAGACTTTTAATTTAACAAAAGACTCCTTTTGACTTACTGGTATCATAAGGTTTAAGGCCTTAGTTAGTCTTCCTGATTATTGCTGGACCAAATTTGATGGCTCTGCAGAGGACTGCCAGTTTTGCTATTCCTGCTGACCCCTCCTACCTTCTGTTGGCTCATTGGGACAATTGCCCCACCAGTGGCCCTCCATTCCACACTTGAAACATTTATCTTGGTGTCCAGCTGCACCACTTGATTGCTTTCCTTGCCTCCTCACAGCTCCACTTCGGATGCTTCCCTTTCTACCATTGCCCCTGGCAACCCATTTCTGCAGGTGCTATATCTGTAAGGACATAAGATGGTCTTCAATCTTTTTTCTTTCTTTTTTCCTGACAGTCCATAAAGTGGGTTGCCATTGGGATGAGTTTAGTAATATCCTTTTCTTCCCATCTTACACAGACTTTCCTCAGTTGCTTTTTGGACGTCTGGCAGAAGTCCTTGGACAAAAGCAGTGCCTAAAGCTCATGGGGCAGTGGTTGTGGCATTTGTTATACCAGAAAATCATTCAAAAACTGTTTGTAACCTAGATGCATAGTTTCCTTTGTTTTTTGCAAGCATGTGTCTTAGTCCAGTCAGTTTTCGTGGGACAGAACTCATCTATTGCATTTATTATCCTTTGCCATATTTCAACCAACCATCCTGCTTCTGGTTCAGTTTCAGGGACATTTGCCTTTGTGTATAATTTTATTCTTAGGTCATCAGGCATAACTAATCTGAGAAGTTGTCTCAGATCTCCAAGGGTGGAATTGTAACAGTCAATAACACTATCTAGCTCTTCTTTAAATTAATGTGGTTCCTCCGTAGGACTAAGGATAGCCTTTTGTATCATATGCAAATCAGACGATGAACCAAAACCCTTTCCCCTTCTTGATTTAAAATTGTTCTAAGGGGATACATGTCTGACTCACCTTCTTCGTTAAAGTGTACTGTTTTTGATTTACTGCAAATATCATACCCCCTTACTTCTCCAGACTCTAGGTCACTAAATCACAGAGATGGTGAAGTGATCACCTGTGTTGGAGCAGCCTGTGGTGGCGGTCCTGCCTGTACTGGAGACACTAGATGTACCGGAGGTGCCACTTGCACTCGAGGTGATACCACTGGTTGATTTGCTTTGATCAGAACCTGAGAGACTACAGATCTACTTGGAGTGGGGGAATATTTTCTGTATTCTGCAGGACATGTGGAGGAGAACATTCATCTTCACCTGAAGATTCAGTTTTTTCAGTGACTGGATATGTAGTAGTTTTTCTTTATTTTGATTTTAGTCTGTGTTTGTTCCTTGATAGAATTTTTTTCCTGAGTCTCATTTTGTTCTTTTAGTCATTGTTCTCACCAACTTTTTGTATGCTGTAGTCCACAAAAGTCTAGATTCTTTTTCTCACTTGCACGTTTTCTCATCCCATTCTGTGTAAACACTCCACTGATCTTTTTCTGTTTTGTTTCCTTTTTCACTTAGCTTTTGTTGTAGATTTTGTATTCTATTCCCATCAAATGTTCTATCTATAGAAAAAATAGAGACAATGTTCGTTACTGGTATATTTATTCTATTCTTCTAAATATTTGCATGCAGCCTGACCATGAGAAAACATATAATGTGCTGGTGTTCCTTTCGTTGGAACCAGAATTTCTTTACTATTATTTTTTCCCATTTTTTAACCTGGTGGGATCCTCCTACCCCAACCGAATATCTTTTCGTGTTGGTACCTTAAAAATACTTTTCCTATAGTTTAATGCCTTAATTACAATGACAATTATGTATTGACTGAGTACAGTGCTCCCTTCTACTGTACCTAACCAGGTACTTACACCAGTTGAATGAGCCCCAGAGGTTTCTCACTAACAAAATAAAAAGCATGAAACATATGCCTTATGCAGACTGACTAAAAGGCCCTATACCTTTACTCAGTTTCATATTGTTTATTGAGAGGGGATTTATACCTAACCTACAAGGCATTCTGTGATCCAATGCTGATGAAAATATTACATATTTGCAAGAAAAAAATATACAATGGATGTTCTTCGTGTTTCACTGTTGCAGTCATTACATTTGGATTGTCTGCTTGCAAGTAGCCCTCAGTCGGCCTGATTAACAAAGTCTTGGGTCCTGCATTGGTTGCTGTCCCTTCTTCCATGACGTCAGGGGTACAAAACATGCAGCCGATACCTTTACATCGGTCTTTCTTGCTGTGCGGTGCCCGAAGCAGAAACAGTTCACAAGTGCCGGTTGGCTGACTCCTGAAATTTTCGTTTTCGAGTTTCAGAACAGAAGTCTACAACTAAAGCTAAGTAGCCTGTTGGGGAAACCTTTTCTTGCTCCTTACCAATGTCTGTAAAAGTTAATAATTGCATTACTTGTGGAAAGCAAATACCTCATAAAGATTTTCATTCGTACTGTATTCCTTGCCTAGGCCCTGACCACGACGTACCTTGCTGTCGGTTTTGTGCTTTATTTAATCAGCGCACTATCCGTCATCGGTATATTTCCGCCTCTAAATATTTTGGTTCTCGGTTTAATTATCCAGAAATGTCGTTGGTTAGCCATCTGACTACCGGGATTCTGAAAAAATGCAAAGTTAAAGACAGAGGCAGGCTGCTGAGGTCCAAAACTGCCGATGCTTCTCCTAAGCCAGTCTCCATTTCGCCGGTACTCAGTGAGGTGCTTTCGCAGCCCCTGATACCCAGTACTTCTGATTCGCAGGCCTCTACTGAGACCCATTCGGAGTCCGGTATGCCACAAGATGCTTCAGCTATAGAACCCACGGATGCCTCTACCTTGGATGGGTCCGGAACTGCTGTGCAGGCACCGGCTTCTGAGGGTGTATTCAGGCCTACGGACTTGCATATTAAGCTGACGCCTCCTTTACTAAGGCCTAAATCTCAAACCATGCCTAAAAAAACGACGTCCAGTCCACATGCTCAGGCCTCTGTGCCTAAAAAACAAATTATAAGAATGGCTGAAGATCTAATAACTCTAATCAGGGGTAGCCAACCCCCCTTCTAAGAGGCCTAGGACTGAAGTTGATTATGAATCTTCTGACCAGGATTCTTTTTTTTCTGATTCTTCTGATGATCTGGATTTGCCCTTATCTACTTATGAAGATTCTGATGCAGAGGACTCCATTCCCTGTGCTTCCCCTCCTGAAGATTTTTCTTTTGGGGAAACCTTACATTCTCTAAGGGAGCATTTCCACTGGGAAAGCCAGGATTTTTCTGATTCAAAAAAAGAGGCTTAGGGATTTCCTTCTCCTACCTCAGCATAGGCGTTTAGCTATTATTCCTGTACTAGACATTGTTGATGATGCTTTTTCGGAATCTAGTTTGGCCCCTGAGTTCTTGCCTCCTGCTCCCAGAAAACCTGACAGGTACTACAGGGTCCCAGAGTCCCACAAGTTCCTTTTTAAAAATCCTATTGCAGATCCAGAGACTATTTCACAGGGGCCCAAGGGCATTAAGGCTTCTACTGCTAAAAATCCTACCCCTTCTGATAGAGACTCCAGGGCGCTGGATAGATGGGGTAAGAAGGTTTACACTTCTGCAACCTTGGCCATTAAAGCTTTAAACTGCCAGTTTCATATGTTAAAGTATAAAAAAACATGTTACTGGACTGCTTAAACAGAAAATGATGATGATTCCTGACTGTGTGGAAAATTAATAATTACAGGATTTAATGCATTCTGCTGAACAAGTTAGAAAACAAACTTTGCAATGTGGTTTTGATTCATTAGAGGCCTCTTGCAGGGCTGCTGTTACTGGGTCTGTGCTCAGAAGGCATGCTTGGCTTAAGGAACAATCTTTGCCTGATCATGTTAAAGCTAAATTGTTGGATGCTCCCTTAAATCAGGACCACCTGTTTGGCAACAAGGCTGAGGAAGTTCTTAAAAAGATGGAACATAAAGCTAAATCTATGCAAACTGTTAAAGATTTCTTACAAGTTCAGCCTCCTGGATTTAGTAGGCACTGTCCCTCTAAGAATTGGTCCTTTTCAGCCCCTTCTAGGTCTTCTCAAGCCAAACCCAGACAAGGCAAAAACCCCAGGTTTCAGTCCCAGGTGACACACAGGACTAAGCAGTGGGGGGCCTCCACTTCCAAATCTGGGAATAATAAGACTCCCCCCATGATAAACTGTCTCAATAACTTCCTTTTAAAATTTCCAAGCACTTATCAACTGACTGCCCCTTTGGGAAGAAAGATTGCTCTTCATGCAAAGAATTGGGAACTCATTACCCAGGACAAATGGGTTTTATATATAGTGTCCCAGGGATACAGATTTCACTTCCACACGTTGCCAACACCAAGCAGGTGGCTGGACCTACCCCCAAATCAGTGGGCAGAGGCCCAAAAACAAGTTCTTTCTGTCTTAAGCATGGGGCTATTCAGCTGGTACCAGAAGAAGAAAAGGGACAAAGTTTCTACTCGAGACTTTTCCTGGTACCCAGAAAAGACAATTGATGGCGTCCTGTCCTGGACCTGTCTATTGTAAACACCTTTTTGGAGATTCCAAAATTCTAGATGCTGACTCTTCACCAATTACTTCCTATGCTAGGTAAAGATGCCTGGTTGGCAACACTAGATTTAAAAGAAGCATACCTGCACATCCCAATCAGGGAGTCTTGCAGAAGTTACCTATGCTTCTAAGCAGGCTACACGCACTATCAGTTCTCGGCACTGCCCTTTGGCTTATCTACTGTGCCCAGGGTATTCACAAAGTGCCTAGCTCTAGTTATTGCATTTTGCAGGCAAGGAAATATTCAAATACACCCATACCTGGACGATTGTCTAATTCAGGCAGAAAGCCAGGACATACTTTTGAATCATCTGGCCTTTGTACAAAGGGTTCTAATTTGTCTGGGATACACCATAAACGAAAAATATCACACCTGGTACCCTGTCAACAAATTATATTCCTGGGAGCAAGCTTGAATACAAATTCCCAGTTGGCTTATCTCACGCCAAAGAAACAAATTCATTTGACAACCTACTTCAAACAAGTGGCCACAAAACCCTGCTATCTGCAAGACAAATACTGCAAGCCTTGGGGTTCATGGCCTCCTGCATTCTTCTAATTCCATATGCAAGACTGCATATGAGGAAACTACAGTGGTACCTAAAATGCCTATGGTGTCAGCATTCTCAGGATCTAGAAGCAATGATTCCTATCATACCTTGCCTACGCCTAGAGTTCCTTTGGTGGGCAGAGGCCTGCCACCAAAACAAGGGACTACCTTTCACACCACCCCCTGCCGCCCAAACCCTAACAACAGATGCATCAGACTATGCATGGGGGGCTCACATGGCAGGGGAAGTGCATTCAGGGCAAATGAAACCCACCTGCATATCAATCAAAAAGAAATGTTAGCTGTACAGAATGCTCTAACAGCCTTCAAGGACCACATTCTTCCAGGACAACTAATGGTAAAGATGGACAACACCACTGTTATGTGGTAAATAAACAAGCAGGGGGGTACACATTCTTACCCTCTGTGCAGACTAGCCATGGCATTGTGGAACACAGCCTTGAGCTACCAAATGCACCTACAAGCTCAATTCCTGCCAGGAAATTTAAATATACTGGCAGACGGACTAAGCAGAAATCTCATGGACCCACACGAGTGGAAACGGGAACCAAGGATTTTCAACATGTTGACAAGTAAATGGGGGAGCCCAGATATAGACCTGTTTGCCTCTCCCCAGAACTACCAGTTGGACTAATTTTGCACAAGGACTCCCCAAACAAGCCTGGAAAGTGGATGCTCTGTCCTTCAGCTGGGAAAACCTATCAGTCTGTGCCCTAAAAATGAAACAGGACAAACCAAGGATGATTTTGATTGCTCCAGACTGGCTGCACCAACACTGGTACCCCCTCCTGCGCAGTGTGTCACGGTTATCCCCACGGCACCTGCCATAGACTCCTTCCCTGTTGTCTCAGCAGGAGAACCAGATTCTGCACCCTCAGCTTCTAACACTGAACCTTGCAGCCTGGCTAATTATATGATCTCCTTTACCATCCCTCAGTAAACCTGTGATGGATATCATTTTAGAGGCAAGGAGGCATAGTACTAGAAAATCTTATGCTGAAAAATGGAAAAGATTCTGTGCTTGGAACCAGTCTCAAGGGATGAGCACAGCAGCGCCCAGTTTACCTCAGATTTTATAATACTTAACTGAGATACTTCACAAGGGCCTGTCTTTTTCCTCCATTAAAATCCACGCCTCAGCCATTTCAGCTCATTATAACACAGAACCTCCCCTCTTCTCTCATCCACTGCTCAAGCAGTTCCTCAGAGGGGCCAAAAATTTGAGACCACCAAGGAGAGTTCCAACCCCAGCCTGGGACCTTAACTTTGTTTTGGAGAAACTCATTCTACCTCCTTTCGAGCCAGCTGCTACTGCAGACTTAAAATTTCTTTCTTGGAAAACAGCTTTCCTTTTAGCCATCACTTTAGCTAGAAGGGTATCTGAATTACAGGCCCTTATGGCAGTGGAGCCTTTCATCATCTTTCATGCAGACAGGGTGTCCCTCAGAACCAGTCCACCCTTCATGCCCAGGGTGGTATCCAGTGTGGCTCTTAAATCAGTCCATTCATTTGCCAACCTTCTTTCCTAATCCACAGAACAAAGGGAAATGGATACTTGCATTCCTTAGATGTGCACAGACAACTTAGATTCTACTTGGACAGGACTAAACCTCAAAGGAAATCTGAATAACTGCTGGTGGCATTTGCTGCAGGGGCAGAGAGGAAGGCTATTTCAAAGCAAACCATTTCTAAATGGATAGGCCATTGCATTCATTTCTGCTATAAGCACCATGGAAAACCTATCCCGCAGGGGATCAGACCTCACTCTGCCAGGGCTGCATCTACCTCTACAGCCTTTCTCAGAGGCGTCCCTACCAGGGACATCCTAGAAGCTGCTACCTGGAGTTCTGTACATACTTTTACCAAGCATTATCATTTGCCAATTTTCTCTAAATCCAGAGCTGGCTTTGCCACTGCAGTCTTGCAGGGCCTTATAGCTGGTCCTAATGCTATCTAAATTCATCCTCCCAACCATGGCTTTGGGAATCTACCCAAATGTAGTGACTGCAACAGTGAAACATGAAGAACATAGTACAGTTGTGTACACTTACCATAAATGTAGATGTTCGAGTGTATTCACTGTTGCAATCCTGGTTACCCTCCCTCCAGCCCCCTAACTTCTTTTGCCTGTACCTCTACTTTTCGTTACTATGCTTAAAAGTCTTTTTGGTGTATTTGCTTTTTTGTTGGAGGTATATCATTGCACTTTTATATTTAATTGCTTCCCATTAGGGGGGCAACTGACATCTGGGGCAAGAAAAACTGATGTAATGGTGTCGGCTGCATGTTTTATACCCCTGATGACCTGACATCATGGAAGAAGGGACAGCAACCTACGCAGGACCCACGACTTTGTTAATAAGGCCGATTGAGGGCTACCTGCAAGCAGATAACCCAAATGTAATGACTGCAACAGTGAATACACTCGAACATCTACATTTATGGTAAGTGTACACAACTGTACTTTTTGTGTTCTATGGACCTGAACCTTACTTCCTGGAGAGAAAGATTTATATCCCAAAAGCTACCTTGTCTATGGAGTAAACTTCCCATCTTCATAAAATAAAGCCTGTCTCTCTCATTCTTCAAAAACGAAATTGGATAAATGGATGAACTGTAAATTCACTCCCGGGGTACAGCCAATGTCCCTTATGGATAGAGGCAGTCTGTAAAATGACTCAGGGCTCCAACACCCAAAGAACCACTACCCTGATGCTACCCCATCCCATATCTGGGGAATTAAGATATAATATTGTCATATTCTGGGTATTATTGGCCTAGCTTGTAAAGGCTTTTGTGCCATTAGCCTAGTAATTACCTATGAACTTATGACTCCCAGTGTTTTACAGCCTGAAGACATGAAGTAAAGCAGCAAAAGTTTGTCAGACACGGATATTAGGCACATTATGTTTTTTCTGCCACTCACCACCTTTGTGCTGTTTTATACCTCAATCAGTCACTACACCATCTGTTAAGGTCTAAACTTCAGTAAAAATCTAAACCCTGCATTAATTTGTTCTTACCTTTGCAGGAAAAGATTCCCAAACCACTCAGAATATGATTCAAAAGTGTGCCTTTATTTTCTCTGAAGCACCACATATGTTGGAGAACTCGGATGACTGTCTCTGCCAAGGAGTGTAAAGCAGTCTTATTTATACCCACATTTAACATGATAGCTGCATGATCGATAGCTGTTAACCAATAACTTTGAATAAAAGCTGCATGATACATGGGTGCATACATCAATTTCTTACTTTAGGGGCATGATCGGTAGCGTTGTCGCCTCAGAGCCGTAGGCGTTGCCCGTCAGTTAAAGTTGTTACTGGCTGACGGGCGCGAATGCGGCGCGAAGGCGTGAAGGAAGGTTGTTGGGGTTAGGCCGGCAAGCCAGCATATAAAAAAAACTCAATCATCATTAGACCCGGAGTTTCGGCTGCTGTGGCTACCGAAAAGCCGAAAGACACACACACATTGTGCAGTCATGTTTTAAATCAGTTCACAAACTTCATATTTTGGAGAACTAGGATGTCTGATTCTGGGATGGAGCATAAAGTAGTATGATAGCTGCATAATCAACAGCTGTTAATCAGTAACGTTGAATAAAAGTGCATGACACACAGGTATATCTTATCACTTTCTTTAAGGCATGATTGTACAGTCATGTCTTACATTACTAGCTTCAACATACTGCTACTTTTTGAGGCTACTTTGTCCGGTTTAAAATGGTTTCTGAGGTGTTGCAAGCCTCTGTGTTCAAACTTCAGTAACCTTGGTTAGTTCCTTAGTTCAGCAGGTTATTGTACATGTGCTGAATGTTTTTTTTTTTTTTTTATTTTAAACACCTTTATTGCATTATTATCACTGTGATATAGGCAAATTTACATTTACGTAAAAGTAATCAAACTTTATTAACAAGTTCACGTTTACAAACATACTTCACATATATTGCTATATATACGTGCGTGTGTGTAATATGTATATGTGTATATATATATATATATATATATATATATATATATATATATATATATATATATATATATATATATAAAATCATGTAACATAAACAACATTACATTGCATATATTTTTCAATTCCTGCCCCCTCCACTTTTTTAAACAAGAAACAGCTTTCTTAAACCATTAGTTATGAAACAGACAGTCATACATTTATATAAATGAAAACAAGTCACACAGACACAATCCTAGTTACAAGCAATTTACATCACAAACCATACTGACACACTCCCAGTTGCTGACATTATACATCACTTATAATATACCCAATCATTTTCAGTCAGACATTACATAGCTCATTTAAATCCTGCCTTCTTTTAAACTTCATTCCTCCCCTGTATATATTGTTCCCACAATTCGCACTTTTTCCGAGCTAGTTTGCTCCTACCCTTGATCTCAGTTCCAGTTTTTTTTATATTATGTTACTATATTCACTACTTCTAGTATAGTTGGTTTAGATTTTGATTTCCATTTTTTAGTAATTGCTTTTTTGGCAGCCACCATTATTAGACACAGCAAGGCCTTACCATGTATAGGCAATTCTGATTCTGTACCATATCGCAGAAAAATCATCTCCCTCATCACACCAATCTGTCCACCCAGCATCTCTGACAGTGCATCCCACAGGGAATCCTTAAGTTTCACCAACTCACCCGCACTCCCAGAAAATATGTTCCCACTTACCTCTTTCTTCACCATCACACCTCCAACATTTGCTGTCTACCGGTGGAAAACTTCTGTGGAGTCTACTTGGGGTATAAAAATATCTGTGTAAACATTTCCAACCAAAAATGCTGAATCTTCTAGTTTTTGTTGCATATTTGGGAGACATATATATCTTCCCATTGTTTCTTTGTGAATTGCTTATCCAGTCTCTCTTCCCAATGCTTTGTAACCTCCTCTGATTGATTCCTCTACCTATGTAGTATTTTATATGCTCTACTAATTAATCCTTCATTAATGGCAGCTTCTGTTGTAGATTCCAATAAAAACTCTACCAGTGCTGGTCTTTCATTTAGGACCACCCTATTTCTTTCTCGTTGTCTATACTCTGATCTCAATCCTTAATAGGGAAGGCAATCTCCAACCTGCAGTCCAAATAAATTCTTGGCGTCTTCCCATTCTATCATATTCCCCTCTCTAGTTATTTGCTTCCAGTACCTTGGTTCCTTTGTCAGTTTTCTCTAGTAAATTCCAGCCCCCTCTTGCCTATTGTTTGTATCCATAATTGCAGTCATCCCTGTTGTCAGAATCTCCTTTTTCCACTCCCATGTTGGTTTGTTATTATTATTTTATATTGTTATTCTCCTTAAAGGCCTGCATCCAAAATCCCAGTCTGTCCTTGTTTCTTGAGCTTTCTCCACCGTTTCATCATCATCCCTTTCCATTTTGAATTATAGTTTTCTGCTTGTGCTATGTATAGGAGTCTTAACTGTGTAGCTCTGAAATACTCCTTCAAATTGGGTAATCCAAATCTGCCCAGTTCTGTTGGAAGAGCCAACTTATCCCATTTGACTCTTGCCGTCTTCCCCTCCCAGATAAAGTCCTTCAGCTCTTTATTTGTTTATTCATTTACATTTGTTTACTGGGAAATTCCAACTGGACACTGGTCCTTTTTCATTGGAGGCCCGGGGAGAAAAGCTCTACAGAACAATAAGTGAGCAGCAGAGTACATGAAGAACAGTTGAATATGCATACAAAAGCAAATAATACATACTGCAGCAATCATTAGCTATACATACAATATGAAATATAGTAATGAACAGATATGCCAATATCTAGCTAGAGGTTAGGAGTAAAGGTAGGATGTATATACAGGTAGTATTAAGCTCAAACAGATACTGTTCTAAACTCGTATACCTAGATCTTATAAATAAATATTGCAGTAAACTCAAGCAGAAGCTCCACACGAAGGTGGAACAGGCTAGAAGGGCTAATGGGATGGAAGGGGAAGGTAGAGGAGTAAGAGAGGAGTCCAAGTGAGTAGTATACATGGTAGTGAGAGGAAGCTAGGTGAAAGTCAGTTGGATATGTATTTGAAGTTGAGATGAAGTGAGGTAGCTAAGCATGTTATAACAGGTCTGAAAGAATGAGTGAGGAGTGAAGGGGAGGGTAAAGGGTGAGCCACAGCCTGCAGAGGAAGGAATGCAATGATCAGATGGTATGAGGCAAGGTGGCTACGGGAGAGGAGAGGAAGGGGAGGTAAAAGGGGGGTTAATAGTCGGGATTGGTGCATGGGCATAACCAGAGACTTTTAAGTGAGTTTTTAGTGCAGTCTTGAAGTGACTGCAAGCAGGTAGTGTGGTTATGGGGTGGGATTGTTCCATAATCTGGATATGACGCAGGAGATTAGTGCTTCTCCTGCTGAGTTTTTGGGTTTGGTTACTAGAAGTAGATTTTTGATGCTGGAGTGTAGTGGCCTAGTGGAACAGTAGGGCTGGAAAAGGTTTTGAAGAGATGGGACTTTAAGAGGATGGTTTACTAACTTGTAGGTGAGAGAGAGTTGATTCAGGTTTAGGCGTTGTGGGACTTCAAGCCAGTCAAGTTCTCTAAGTGAGATACAGTGGCGTCTGTGATAAGATGCACCAGTGGCAAACTTAGCAGTTTTATTATAGCAAGCCTTGAGCTTGTTTAGGTCTGTTTGTCTAAGGTAGGTAAGTATAGGAGAGGCATATAGTAAAGTGGAGATTAGGTGGGAATTGGCAGTAGAAATTCTGGCTGTCTTGGTGAGGAATTGTTTGATGTCCTTCAAGGATGCATCTGCAGTCCTAACAAATGGGTTGTCCTGCCTCAGGCAGCCCTTCGGTCGGCCGGATTCCAAAGTCTGGGTCTGGCCTCGGCTGATGTCGCACTTCACCCGACGTCATAGCTGCTGTTAACCGGGTATAAAGGCATCAGCCGACGCCATTTTCCTCAGTCTTTCTTGCCGCGTGGCGCCCGAAGCAGAAGCTGTTCGCAAGTGCCGGTCGGTCAGAACCAGAGATTGCTACTACCGAAGACTTCTAAAAAGCTAAGTACCCCGTTGGGGACTCTTTCTTGCCTCAGCCGATGTCAGAAAAAGTGAATAACTGTTTAACTTGTGGGAAACAAATACCTCATAAAGATTTCCACTCTTACTGCCTACCTTGTTTAGGCCCAGACCACGACGTAGCAGCTTGTCTAGCCTGTGCTTCCTTCAACCGACGGACACTTAGACATCGGTCGGAGTTTGCAGAGGAGTTTTTCGGCTCCGCTTTTGCTTACAGCATGCCGTCGGAGACCCCGACTTCTCATTTAGCTAAAAAGCGTAAGGAAAAGGACCGACACTCGCGGTCTGCGGTTTCAGCCGAAACCGCGGTTAAGCCAACCGCGAGTGTCTCGGTTTCGGCTGAAACCGAGTCCTCGGTTCTTCCTTCGGCCGAAAGCATGCCTCCTACAACCGAGGCCTCATCCAGCATGGCTGAATCTGCTACTGAAATTCCACCTGCTCTTACAGGTTCTCAGGATTTATCAGATACTATCCCTTTAGATATATCTACTCCTGCACGTGGAGCTGCTAGGCCCCCTGCATCCATGTCAATTAAGGCTTTTACCAGGGCTAAAGCAGCTAAATCAACCAAGACCGTGCCTGCTAAAACCCCCTCTCACAGGCCTAGCTCTAGTACTCAAATGCTTAGTCTTGCAGAGGATCTCATTTCTTTGATCAGGGGATCCCAGCCTCACCCTGACAGGGCCTCTCACCCCCCTCCAGAGAAGAGGCCTAGAGCAGAGCCCCCTGAGCCAGTTTCTACAGATTACTCCTCTGATGATTCAGAAAATACAAACCCTCCAGAAGGCCCTTATTCTCCATATGAGGACTCTGATGCAGAAGACTCCATTCCTTCTTCCTCTCCTCCTGAGGAATTTTCTTTTGGGGAAACCTTGCATGCTATGAGAGAACAATTTCAATGGTAGGGCCAGGATTTTTCAGACTCTAGGAAAAGGTTTAGGACCTTTTTACATTTGCCACAGCATAGGCCTTTAGCCATTCCTCCAGTACTTACAGTTGTGGATGATGCATTTAATGATGCTTGTACTGCTCCTGACTCTCTTCCTCCGGCCCCTGCTAAGCCCGACAGATACTACAGGGTTCCAGACTCACATTATCACTTGTATAAGGCTCCTATTGCAGATCCTGAAACTATTTTACAGGGCCCCAAAGCTGTAGCAGCTGCCTCTGCCAAAAAACCCCTCCCCTCTGAAAGAGAATCTAGGGCCTTAGAGAGATGGGGTAAAAAAGTTTATACTTCTGCTACTCTTTCGGCTAGGGCCTTAAACTGTCAATTCCACATGATTCAGTATCAGGAATTTATGTTAGATCAGCTAACTAAAAAACTGTCCTCGCCTGAACCTTTAGACCGAAAGTCCCTTCAGGAAATGGTACATAACATTCAGCAGGTCAGTAATCATTCCTTAAAATGCGGCTATGATGCACTGGAGGCTTCCTTTAGATCAGCTATGACTGGTACAGTGATCAGAAGGCATGCATGGTTAAAAGAGCAATCCTTACCAGACCATGTAAAGTCAAAGCTCCTAGATGCTCCCATGGAAAAACACAGTTTGTTTGGCTCCCCTGCACAGCAAGTGTTGAAGAAGGTGGAAGAGAAAGCAAAATCTGTCCAGACAGTCAAGGATTTCTTACAGGTCCAGCCTCCGAGGTTTAGTAGGAACTGGCCTTCCAAGAATTGGTCCTTTCCAGACACCAACAGAGCACAGAGAGGCAGGAATAGGCGCCCAAGAGGCAGAGGTCAATCCAGAGGTGCCTACAGGGGACGCCAGTGGCAGCCTAACAACCAGAGAAGTACTGCCACAGATCCAGCCACTACCACTTCCACAGGACAATCACAGTGACTTGGCTCTGAAACCGCCTACCAGGGAACAACTAGAAGCACCCTTAGGCGGAAAGCTAGCCTTATTTTCAGTAAACTGGCATTACATTACAGGAGACAAATGGATTTTACAGACAATAGACAAAGGTTACAGGTTTCACTTCCATACTCTACCAAGGAAGAGAGGAATGCCAAACCTACCTCCAAATCAAAAGACAAACGCTCTAGAGCAAATAGACCACTTACTAAGGATGAGAGCTATAGAAAAGGTACCGTCTATCGAACAAGGGCAAGGATTTTACTCCAGACTTTTCCTGGTGCCAAGAAAGGAAAACCAATGGAGACCTATTCTCGACCTGTCCGCTCTGAACACATATCTCATTGCTCCAAAATTCAAGATGCTGACCCTACAGCAGCTTCTTCCCATGCTGGGCAAGGAGTCTTGGCTGGTAACTCTAGATCTCAAGGAGACATACCTGCACGTCCCCATACGACCAAATTGCAGAAGATACCTCAGATTTCTTGCAGGATCAGAGCATTATCAATTCTCGGCATTGCCTTTTGGCTTATCTACTGCGCCCAGAGTATTCACGAAATGCCTGGCATCAGTAATTGCTCATTGCAGGCTTCAGGGAATTCAAATTTACCCATACCTGGACGACTGCCTGTTACAAGCGGACAACAAAAACAAATTAACAAAAGATTTGAGAAAGGTCATTCACCTATTGCAAGCCCTGGGATACACAGTCAACATAAAAAAGTCAAGGCTGATACCATCCCAAAGGATAACTTTCTTGGGTGCAGAACTGGACACATCAAGCCAAATGGCATTCCAAACAGCAGAAAAGCAGAAGCACCTACCACTCTATTTCATGGCATTAACAACGCAGAACCAGCTTACAGCAAGGAAAGTCCTGCAAGCCCTGGGTACATGGCATCCTGCATAATATTGATTCCACATGCCAGACTACATATGAGGAAGTTGCAATGGTACCTAAGGAATTTATGGTCTCAGCACAAGCACAGCCTAGAAACCCAAATTCCAATAATTCCATGCCTGAAGCAAGAATTCCAATGGTGGGCTCAGGCCTGTCAATTGAACAAAGGGCTGCCCTTCCACAGCCCTCACCCAAGCCAGACTATCACCACGGACGCCTCAGACCTCGGTTGGGGGGCACACATGGTGGACAAGTGCATACAAGGCTTATGGACTCAAGACCAGCTGAACCTACACATAAATCAAAAGAGATGCTGGCAGTAAAGCTGGCAATTCAGACATTCAGACCGTTTCTTCAACAGGGTCATTTGCTGATAAGGATGGACAACACCACAGTTATGTGGTATATCAACAAACAGGGAGGCACACATTCATATCCTCTATGCCGGATGGCAATGGACCTCTGGAATGTGGCCCTGAACCTCAACATTCAGCTCCAGGCAATATTTGTGCCAGGAAAGGAAAATATACTAGCAGACATCTTAAGCAGAACTACCACGGATGCCCACGAATGGATGCTGCATCCAGACATCTTCAAATCCATTACAAAGAAATGGGGACTACCAGAAATAGACCTATTCGCATCCCCACACAACCACCAATTGAAAAAATTCTGCACAAGGACATACCACCCACTAGCTTGGAAAGTGGACTCCCTATCTTTCAGTTGGGAAAACCTGACAGCATATGCATTCCCACCTCTTCCTTTGATGCACAAAGTGCTACTGAAGATCAAAGAAGATCACCCAAGGATCATCCTGATAGCTCCAGACTGGCCGAGGCAGCATTGGTACCCACTACTGAGGAGTATGTCTCGGGAACACGCATGGCCTCTACCCCTAGTTCCTTTACTGCTAACACAGAACAACTTCAAAATCCTGCATCCAAACTTGAAAACACTGCAGCTAGCTGCTTGGAACATTGCATAAGACAAAATAACCCAGATTTATCTCAAAGGGTTAAAGACATTATCTTGGAGGCTCGCAGACCCTCCACAAGAAAAACTTATTCAGCAAAATGGAAAAGATATCTCATTTGGAGTGCAGCAAAAGGAGAAAATGTATCACTGGCAAACATAGCTAATATCCTGGAATACTTAGCAGAGCTTTTCCACAGTGGCCTGTCCTACTCCTCCATTAAGATTCATGCGTCAGCAATTTCAGCAGAATACAACATGGATCCTCCAGTCTTTTCTCATCCTCTACTCAGGCAGTTCCTGAGAGGAATTAAAAATGTAAAGCCACCAAGGAAGCCACCATTGCCTACATGGGACTTGAACTTTGTGTTAGAAAAGTTGACACTTCCCCCTTTTGAACCAGCAGCAACAGCAGAATTACAGTACTTATCTTGGAAAACTGCTTTCCTGCTTGCAATCACTTCAGCAAGAAGGGTTTCTGAATTACAGGCATTAATGGCAGTACAGCCCTTCCTTATCTTCCATCAGGATAGAGTGTCCATGAGAACTAATCCTACTTTTATGCCAAAGGTGGTCTCCAGGGTATCATTAAACCAAGCAATCCACCTACCTACATTCTTCCCCAATCCACAGAACAGGGGGGAAAGACTACTACATACCTTGGATGTGCATAGACAATTGCGCTACTACCTGGACAGAACCAAGAACAATAGGAAAACTGACCAGCTTCTGGTAGCATATGCAACAGGAATGGAAGGAAAAGCAATTTCAAAACAGACAATCTCAAAATGGATAGGAAATTACATTAGATTTTGTTACTCTTATCATGGAAAGACAACTCCAGAAAACATCAGACCTCACTCCACAAGGGCTACTGCCACTACTACAGCTTTTTTACGAGGAGTGGCTACCAAAGACATTTTAGAGGCTGCTACTTGGAGCTCCGTGCATACATTTGCCAAGCATTACAATCTACCTTTATACTCCAGATCCCGAGCAGGTTTTGCCACTGCTGTTTTGCAAGGGATCTTAACAACACCATAATCTTCTTAGTACCTACTCCCCCAGTTTGGCTATGGTATTCTACCCATTTGTTAGGACTGCAGATGCATCCTTGAAGGACATAGTACAGTTTTGTACCTACCATAAATGTAGATGTCCGAGAGGTATGCATCTGCAGTCAGGATTACCCACCCTCCTTCCCCTCTGTGGTACTCCTAGGGTATTTGCCCATCTTGTAGCTAGCTGGGGGAATCTATTATGGTGTATTTGTTTGTATATATGTATATACATGTTTATTTCTATTTGTTCTCTATTGTTTGGAAACATTTGCATTTATCCAAATTTAGCCTTCCTAGAGGGCACCTGGCATCTGGGGCAAGAAACACTGAGGAAAATGGCGTCGGCTGATGCCTTTATACCCGGTTAACAGCAGCTATGACGTCGGGTGAAGTGCGACATCAGCCGAGGCCAGACCCAGACTTTGGAATCCGGCCGACCGAAGGGCTGCCTGAGGCAGGACAACCCATTTGTTAGGACTGCAGATGCATACCTCTCGGACATCTACATTTATGGTAGGTACAAAACTGTACTTTTCTGTACAATGCACCTAGTTTTTTGTGAAGCTTTTTTTATGGTAAGAGAAATGTTGAGTGTCAAACCTGAGATTGTTATCAGTCTCAACACCAAGTAGTTTGGTGTGTTGTGTTGGGGAGATGATGGTATTTTCTTTGGCTAGAATATTAAAGTGGGGAATAATTGGGTTAGATTGAGTGGGTTGGAAGATAAGGAGTATAGTCTTGCTTGGGTTGAGTAACAACTGGACATTAGATAGCCAGTTTTCTACAGATGAAAAGGCTTCCTGTGTGATCTTGTGAAGTTCAGGTATAGTTGGGGCTGAGCAGATGATTTAATAATTGCTACCCACAGCTTCTCCTCTGGTTGATAGATGTATGCCTGACCTTGTGTATAAGACTAAAGGGACTAAAAACGTTTTAACTGCTTGTATCTTACAATCCACATACATATAACAAAGCTTCCATTTTCTCAGTTTTTGTATTATCATTTCTTTAGTCTCTTCCTACATACATATCCTTAGCTGCCTCACTAGAATAATTTTTATTCCATACTCCTATATACTTAATTTTATCATGTCTCCATAAATATGGGTATTCCTGAACCAGTTCATGTATGGGTACATAATTTACTGCTGTTACCTTTGTTTTAGCTTCATTAATTTTGTATCCTGAAAAGATCTGAAACTGTCTCAAAATGTTCCACAACACTGTAATGTCTTTTTCTGGTTTTGTCAGGTATGAAATAGTATCATCTACAAATAAACCCAGCTTTTCTTGACTACCATACCAATTATATCCTTGAATTTCTGAGTCCCTTGTTGTCTTTGCCAGTGGTTCTAAATATAATCCAAATAGTAAAGGGAATGAGGACCACCCCTGCCTAGTTCCTCTGCTCAAGTAGAAATTAATAGAGAGGACCCCACCCACTTTAATTTTCGCCTCCGATTCCTCATATGTCCTCCTAATCAATGTTATATTTTTTTCAGAAAATGCAAATGCTTCCATTGCCCTGCTCATAAAGTCCCAGCTTACTCTGTCAAATGCTTTCTTTGCATCAAGACCCACCAACAACAATGATATTTTCTTACATTCTACTTCCCTCTGGATCATCAATGTTCTGTTAATGTTGTCAAATGTTTGCCTCCCCTCCACAAAACCACTTGTCTTAAGCAGACATGAGCCATAAGAAAGATCAGTTTGAAACCTACTTTTTTTTCTTGCAGATGCTTAAATGTGCTTACACTGCTCTAGCAGTACTTTATGAAGCTTCTACTTCATGTGTTCTCAGATGTCATGATTTGTCAGAGGAGTGTGTTGCTTGGGAGATCTAAAGGCAGAAGTATTAGATGTCCCAGTGTCTACTCCTCTTTTGTTTGGAAAGTCTACAGTTAACATCAGAAGAATCTTGAAAAAAACTTGAAAACCAGAATGGCTGTCAAATACATGTTTCACTCGCCACACACACTTTTCAAAGAATCTTCCTATTAGTTGGAAGACCTATTGCAAAACAGACCCCCTCAGTAAAATTTGCTAATAGTAAACAGTCACCTATTATCTCCCTCCCATTAGGGAAAAGTAGTTATCAACAAAGCTATTCTTGATGATTTCTGTTTCTTACCTTGACCCTCTCCCCATACCTCTAGGAGGTAATTATCAGCCTCATGTGACAGCTTTGCAGACTGTTAATTCAGACAGACATGTTGCTCCATAGACTGGTTTTCTGGGTTATTCTGTAAAGTTTAATCAGATTCCACATGCCACTTCAACTCAACCCCTCAGACTAAGTTCAGAATGCTTTAAATTTGATGCAGAGCTGCTACAAAATGGTAAGTGGATACAAGATCATCAACCAAAAAGCTTTTACTCAAGGCTTTTTTCTAGTACCAGAGTAAAACGAGACTCTGTACTGGACTTGTCATATCTGAACCATATTGCCTTAAAGACATATCGCATATGTTTTTTAAACAAGAAATTTCTTTATTAAATTATTACGTATGAAATAGACAATCATACATTTATATAAATGAAAACAAAGTATATTGATACAATTTTAGTTGCAAACATTATGCATCATAACTCTCAACTGTCCAGATTTTCACAAAATGTCCATATTTTTGCCTCATATTTTTGGTCTGTTCCTCATAAAATGTGCAGTTTTCTGGCAAATCATTTAGGATTGAGGTTACTAAATAATACTAAATACTGACAGACATTTTGAGTTTCAGACTTCATGTCCTTCACAAATACATACCTGTTATTCTAACAACTTTCTAAGTTTAGAGGAACTATATTTAAAATATGTCCCTATTTTTGGCCCTTTGTCCCCCCCCCATTATTTTTGACTTGTCCGGATTTCTTGTGCTCAGAGGTTGAGAGGTATGTTATACATCACAAACCATATTGACATAATTGTAGTTACAAACATTATACATCACTTATAATTATCTATCCAGTCATTGTCAGTCAAACATTGCATAGGTCATTCAAATCATATCGCCTATTAATCCGCGTTCCTCCTGTGCATGTATTGCTCCCACAATTCCCATTTTTTCCTCTCTAATTTGCTCCTACCCTTTTCTAAAGATCCCAATTCCAGTTAATGTCCTTCCATTCTCATGTTGCAGTATTCATAACAGTAGGGAGTTGCTGCCTGCAGCGCCACCGTCCTGCCAGTATACCAAAGTCTTTTTAACAGGAGGGTATGTGTGATGTCCCTTACCAGAGCCATAAACCGACGTTGGGTATAAAAGTGATGTCTGCACATACCCTCATCACAATTTTTCTGCTGCAGTGAACACCAGACTCCTGTTTGCCAGTTCCAGAAGCAGATCGCGTTTCTTCAAACGACCGAATACAATTCCGTTCAAGAACAGACGACCGCTTCTTCAACCGATACAGATAAGTGCCCTGTTGGTTTTTTCCCTTACTTTGATTACAGTTTAGACTTACTTGTCAGCTAGAAAGGGGAAGTGTGCTTGTGAGAGACCAATTCCTCAAAAGGACACACACGAGAAGTGTGTATTTTGCTTGGGCGGGGCCCACGACCATTAGGGTTGTCACCTTTCTGTTTTTTTTCCGGACTATTCGGAAATCAAACTGATTCTCCGGTAGTCCGGAAAACACTTTACAAACTCCAGTATTCTGTATAAAAAGGAAACAGACTATCGGAGTTTGTAAAACGGCTGATTTACTATGCTTTTTTTTACAAAAAAAGCATAGTAAATCAGCCGAAAGCAGGCAGCAGGAACAGAAAAAGAGGGCGTTCCTCGCCGAGTGATGTCATCATGATGTCACAAAATGGTCGTAGTGTGGGTGGGAGAGGGGGTGGGATGGGCAGGGTTACTGGTGAAGCGAGTGGTGTAACTTTACTCCGGTTTTAGCCACGATGAAAGGTGGCAACCCTAACGACCATACGTCCTATCCTGTTTGCAAATCTTTCATCCTCAAAACTCTCTAAAGCTGCTTGGCGGCACTGAAGTTGTATTTAGAGAACCAAAAGCTACATCGCTTAGCGCTCGGTATGGAAGGAGGAGTAGGCCCATCTGACGAGCCACCGAGGAAGAAGCCCAAGAAAATCAGGCCCGAATCCCATGCTGCACCTCAGGCATCCAAGCAGGTTCTAGAGGTGCTTGAAAGCCTGGAATCATCTCAGACAATGGTGTCCAAAGCAGGCCAGGGAACCTTAATGGAAGGTGGGATGCCGGAAATCACTTGTACATCTGCTGAGGCAATTCAGCCATCAGAAACTGATGGCAGAGGGGAACCACGACTCACACAGTCGGAAGGCCCTACTCCTTTTTTCCTACTAAGCAGATGTCCACCTCTGTGCTTTCTCCACCAGCAACTCCCTTGAAGAGAAAACAAAAAACTAAGTACCCTGAACCTCAACTGGTGCCTGGTTGGGAAGTGTTCTCACAAAGTCTCTTTAAGGCTTTTCAGGCCTTGCAGACACAACAGCTTCCCCCTACTCTCTCACCTCATCCACCCGTTCAAGTATCTAGGGAAGATTACTCCTCTTCTGAGCAATCCTTCTCTTTTGAAACCCAAATAGACTCAATTAGGATTTCATTACCCCAGAGGAGGAGGATTCTGTTTCTCCTGAATCCTCAGGACAAGAATTTACCTTTGGAGTCACTATCTCCCTCATGAGAGAACATTTGAAGTGGCAGGCTTCAGAAGTATCTGAATCCAAGAAAAGGTATTTTGACCTTTTACAAATGGAGCAACCATCTCTTTCTGCTGTCCCTCCCTTTACTACCTGCTTTTCAGGATGCTTTTTTGGCTGCTTCTCAATCTCCTGACTCACAACCTCCAGCATCGAAATGACCAGACCGTTTCTATAAGGTCCCCCAGGGCACCTAGTTTCTCTTTAGAAATCCACCAGCAGAATCCGCTGTTATAACTGTCTCTGCAGACAAATCATCAAGGCAGTTACCTTCCGCTGCCCTTTACCCAACGGAAAAGACAGCAAATTTATGGACCAACTGGGAAAAAAGATACATACCTCCTCTACTCTAACCATAAGGGCCTTAAACTACCACACACACGTGGCCAGGTATGTTTTGGATACCATTTCCAAAGCCTTTACCCTTTTGTCTGAGGTACAGGACTCCCCTATAAAAGCCCAAGTTAATTCCCTACTTTCCACAGCATCCCAAGTGACCAAGGCACTCTATTAAGTGCAGTTACGATGCTGTGGAAGCCTCATCTAAATCAGCTGCTTTAGGATTAGTACTAAGGTGATATTCCTAGGTTAGGCTTCACCCTCTCCCTATGGATGTTCAGACTAAATTACTGGATGCACCCTTGGATAATAAGGCCCTCTTTGGACAGGCTTCTGCTGAGCTCCTTAAATCCCTTCAAGAAAAATAAAAAGAATTACAGAATCTCAAACATCTTCTGGTATCCCCTATTCCTGGATACCACAGGAATTACCCACTGAAGCCCTCCTTTGTTAGAAGGCAGTCCTTTCACTCAGGCCCTCCATCTAAGGGATGTAGATAGCCCAGAAAAAAACTCTACTCCCAGGTTTCCCACCAGCTCCTCCACTACATCTTTTTGGAGTCGGTCTGACCAATCCAGACCACCGACACTGTGACTCACCCCGGCTGCATCCAGAAACACCCTTATCCCTTCGACTCACCCTTTCCCTACCCTCCTGGAGGAGAATAACAGCAGAACAATGGGTCCTCTCCATCATTCAGAGAGGATATTTCATGACCTGGTGGATGCTCCCACCTTTTCAAGGTGTCCCTCAGCCACCAAGTTGACCAAATCCACTTATTCCCAACCATCATTCAACAGCTCCTAACTCAGGGCATCATAGAACAGGTGCCTACCCCACAAAGAAACACAAGCTTTTACTCCAGAATGTTTCTTGTACCGAGAAAAGATGGCCCTTGGAGGCCAATCCTAGACTTGTCCTTCTTAAACCTCTTTCTCCACGTTCCCAGCTTCAGAATGATCATCTTACCCCTTCTCTTACCACTAATCCCCCCCAGGCATTCGTGGTAGCCCTGGACCTGAAGGATGCCCATCTCCACATTCCTATCCATCCAAATTACAGGAAATTCCTCAGGTTTGCAAATAGGTTCCTGTCATTTTCAATTCTCTGCCTTGCCCTTTGGTCTCTCCACTGCTCCTCGAGTGTTTACAAAGTGCTTAGCCCCCTTTATTGCTCACTACAGGACCCAGGGTATACAGATATACCCATACCTAGACAACCTGCTCATCCTTCATCAAGACTACCAAGTTCTTCTACTTCACCTACAACAGGTGTCTTCCACCCTAACTCAATTAGTGTTCACCCTAAGTCTAGAAAATTCACACCTGACCCCCTCACAAGATTTGTTTTTCTTGGGATGCAGGATCAGTACAGACTGCATGAAAGCCTTCATCCCAGACCAAAGGATCAAGAACCTTTGCATATACCTGAGTCAGATCCTTACCCACTCCTCGTTGACAGCACGGAAATTCCTGAGAATGCTAGGCCACATGGCATCCCTCATACCCATGTTACCTCTGGCAAGACTCCACATGTGCAAAATCCAGTGGGTCTTGAAAAACCTGTAGAGCCAACATTCCCAACCCATGGACATGCCTCTTCCACTGCTCCTGTGCTTAAAATAGGAAATCCAGTGGTGGCTCTCAGCACTGCAGCTCAACCTAGGAACCCACCTTCTTCAACTTCCAGCCCCACAACAACCGGTCTCCACAGATGTGTCAGACCTGGGGTGGGGTGCAGTGCTCTTAACAAACCAACAACAGTTCTCAGTACAAGGCAAATGGGCCACTCAAAGGCAAAAAGACCACATCAACATCAAGGAAATGAGGGCATTGCTACTAGCCCTTCTAACTTTCAAACCCACTATCCTGCCAGGAACCCTGAAAGTAATCACAGACAATATGACTGTCCTGTGGTACATCAACAAGCAAGGGGAGACCAGGTCCTACCCCCTATGCAGCCTGGCCATACAGATTTGGAACTTGGCAGCCTCCCACCACGTTTACCTGCTAGCAATGTATATCCCCTCAACAGAGAATGTTATGGCAGGCAAACTCAGCAGAACCTCAGCTCCCTCTCACGAATGGATGCTTCAGAGAGAGGTCTTCCTGGACCTGATACACACAGGTGTAGTATTCCACAAGTAGATCTCTTTGCCTCCCCCCAGAACAAGCAGATGCCCAGCTTCTGCACAAGGGATCCACATCCACAAGCTTGGAAAGTGGACGCATTCTCCTTTTCTTGGGAAGGAATGTACCTTTATGCCTTTCCTCCTTTCACACTCATTCAGAAAGTCCTCCTGAAAATTCAGAAGGACAAACCCAAATCCTACTGGTGACCCCGTATTGGCCAAGACAGCATTGATTCCCCCTCCTAACCTTACTAGCCAAGGGCAATCACCACAGGTTACCCCATCGATTAGACCTGCTCACACAGGACAAGGAATTCCTACTCCACCCACAGGTGAACAACCTGAAATTGACCTTATGGGTGATAGGATTCTAATCCATTACAGACACCTTTATTCAGAGGATGTACTCAATGTCAATGCGCTGTTTCACCAAGTGGTGTCAAAGTAATAACCAGGACCCCCCTCACTACTCTGATACCGATGGTCCTATCCTATTTGTGTGAGCTACTGCACCCGGGACTAACTTATTCTTCATTCAAAGTCCACTTGTCTCCCATCTCTGCCTGTCTGCCCATTACACCCTCTCTGGCATCCAGACTGGAGGTCAAGCTTTTTCTGAAAAGAGTTCTCCACATCAGACCCCCCAATAAACCCATTCCCCCTCCTTGGGACTTAAATTTTGTTTTAGAAGAACTAACCTTACCTCTTTTTGAATTAGCTCACTCAGTTTCCCTGAAGCTATGCACCCTGAAAACAGTTTTGCTGGTGGCCCTTACCTCTGCCAGGAGGGTCTGAGAGATACAGGCCCTTATGGCCACCTCTCCTTACCTTGTTTTCCACAAGGACAGAGTGGCTGTCAGGACCAACCCTTCCTTCATGCCCAAGGTAGTTAATGAACTTTCACTGAATTAAACCATTAATCTACCATTTTTCTGCCCTCATACACAAAACTCCTCAGAGAGGACTCTACATTCCCTGGATGTACACAGACAACTCAGATATTACTTGGACAAAACTAAGTCTGTTAGAAAATCTGACCAATTATTCATTTCCTTCCATCCCAGAGCCCTAGGAAAGGCTGTTTCAAAACAGACCATTTCCTCATAGATCAAATCCATTTCTCTGTGCTACTCCCATCATGGGAAATCCTTGCAAGGCCATGTTAAACCTCACTCTACCAGGGCAGCTTCCTCCTCTACTACCTTTTTCAAAGGCATGGACTTCCCCTCCACTTTAGAAGCAGCCACTTGGACTTCAGTACACACCTTCACCAAGCACTACAAGCTGAATATAGCCTCTAGAGCAAGAGCAGGCTTTGTCAGGTCTATCCTCCAGGGCTTGGTCGATCAAGGAAACCTTTCCTCCACCCATGTTCATACTTAAAACTCTGGTACTCTCCCTACTGTTATGAATACTGCAACATGAGAATAGAAGGACATTGAATAGTTGTGCAAGAACGTACCATAACCCCAGATGTCCTTCACTTCCACGTTGCAGTATTCAGTCCCAGTTTCTTCCTAACCAGAACTCCATGGCCTACATATGGGGACATGGTCATTATCTTCCCCAGTCGTAACTCTCCTGTAGACAACTAACCTACTGCCCTGGGCCTGGCATATAAGTCTAAGGGTCTCCCAGTAGGAACCTCCTTTTCAATCCACATGAGCACTAGTGTATGCAGCAAAACAATTCTGATGAGGGTATGTGCAGACGTCACTTTTATACCCAACATCGGTTTATGGCCCTGGTAAGGGACGTCACACGTACCCTCCTGTGAAAAAGACTTTGGCATACTGTCCAGACAGTGGCACTGCAGGCAGCAACTCCCTACTGTTATGAATACTGCAGCATGGAAGAGAAGGACATCTAGGGTTATAGTAAGATGTTCTTTGTGTTTCACTGTTGCAGTCATCACATTTGGGTTATCTGCTTGCAGTAGCCCTCAGTCGGCCTGATTATCAAAGTCTTGGGTCCTGCATCGGTTGCTGTCTCATCTTCCATAAAGTCAGGTAGTCAGGGGTATAAAGCATGCAGCCGACGCCATTACATCAGTCTTTCTTGCTGTGCTGTGCCCGAAGCAGAAGCAGTTCGCAAGTGCCAGTCGGCCGACTTCTGAAATTTTCGTTTTCGAGTTTCAGAACTGAAGTCTTCAACTAAGCCAAGTACCCAATTGGGGAAACTTTTTCTTGCTCTAAACCGATGTCAGTAAAAATCAATAATTGTATTTCTTGTGGAAAGCAAATACCTCATAAAGATTTTCATTTGTACTGTATTCCTTGCCTAGGCCCTGACCATGACTTACCTCTCTGTCGGTTTTGTGCCTTATTTAAACAACGAACTATTCGTTGTCGGTATATTTACGCTTCTAAATATTTTGGTACTCAGTTCAATTACCCAGATATGGCTTTGGTAAGCCATCCAACTACCGACATTCCGAAAAAACGCAAAGCTAAAGACAGAGACAGACTGCATAGGTCCAAAGCTGCTGACGACGCTTCTCCCAAGCTAGTCGCCAGTTCGCTGGTACTCAGTGAGGCCCTTTCGCAGCCCCTGATACCCACTACCTCAGATTCACAGGCCTCTACTGAGACCCATTCTGAGTCCGGAATGCCGCGAGATGCTTCAGCTGTGGAACCTACAGATGTCTCTGCCTTGGATGGGTCCGGAGCTGCTGTGCAGGCACCAGCTTTGGAGGGTGTATTTAGGCCTACTGACTTGCATATTAAGCCGATGCCATCTTCTTCTTCAAGGCCTAAAACTCGATCCATGCCTAGAAAACCGATGCCCAGACTGCATGGTCAGGCCTCTATGCCTAAAAAACAATTATAAGAATGGCTGAAGACCTTATTACTTTAATTAGGGGAAACCAACTTTCCCCCTCTAAGAGACCTAGGACTGAATTTGCTTATGATTCTTCTGATTAGGATTCTGAAATTTCTGTTTCCTCTGATGACCAGGAGTTACCCTTATCTACCTATGAGGATTCTGATGCAGAGGACTCTATTCCCTCTGCTTCCCCTCCAGAGGATTTCTCTTTTGGTGAAACCTTGCATACTCTCAAGGAGCATTTTTGCTGGGAAAGCCAGGATTACTCTGATTCTCAAAAGAGGCTTAGGGATTTCTTACTTCTGCCCCAACACAGGCCTTTAGCTATCCCCCCTGTACTGGACATTGTTGATGATGCCTTTTCGGAATCTAGCTTGGCCCCTGGCTCCTTACCTCCTGCTCCCAGAAAACCAGATATGTATTACAGGGTTCCTGACTCTCACAAGTTCCTCTGTAAAACTCCTACTGCGGATCCTGAGACCATTTCACAGGGACCCAAGGGTATTAAGGCTTATACTTCCAAAAATCATAACCCTCTGATAGAGATTCCAGGGCACTGGATAGATGGGGTAAGAAGGTATACACTTCTGCAACCTTGGTCATGAGGGCCTTAAACTGCCAGTTTCATATGTTAAAGTATCAGCAGCATATTACTGGATTGCTTAAACAGAAAATGATGTTGATTCCTGACTGTGCTGAAAATAAAGATTTACAGGATTTAATGCATTTTGCTGAACAAGTTGGAAAACATACTTTGCAATGTGGTTTTGATTCACTAAAGCATCTTGCAGGGCTGCTGTCACTGGGTCTGTACATAGAAGGCATGCTTGGCTTAAGGAGCAATCTTTGCCAGATCATGTTAAAACTAAATTGCTGGATGCTCCCTTAAACCAGGGCTGCCTGTTTGGCAACAAAGCAGAAGAAATACTTAAAAAGATGGAGGAAAAAGCTAAATCTATGCAAACTGTTAAAGATTTCCTGCAAGTACAGCCTCCCAGATTTAGTAGGCATTGGCCCTCTAAGAATTGGTCCTTTCCTGCCTCTTCCAGGCCTTCTCAGTCCAAACCCAGAACCAGAAGAACACCCAGGTTTCAGTCCCAAGGATACAGATTCCACTTCCACACTTTACCAACCTCAAACGGTTGGCCAGGTCTATGCCCAAATCAGTGGGCAGAGGCTCAAAAGCAAGTTCTCGCTCTCTCTTAAGTATCAGGGCTATTCAGACTGTCCCAGAAGAGGAAAGGGGACAAGGTTTCTACTCAAGACTTTTCCTGGTGCAAAGAAAAGACAACTCCTGGCGTCCTGTCCTGGACCTCTCTATCCTAAACACATTTTTGTTGATCCCAAAATTCAAGATGCCAACTCACCAGTTGCTTCCTATGCTAGGCAAGGATGTCTGGTTGGCAACACTGGATTTAAAGGAAGCCTACCTGCACATCCCAATCAGGGAATCTTGCGGAAGATACCTACGCTTCAAAGCAGGCTTCATGCACTAGCAGTTCACTGCACTGCTCTTTGGCTTTTCTACTGCGCCCAGGGTATTCTTAAAGTGCCTAGCTCCAGTCATTGCATTTTGCAGGCAAAGAAATATTCAAATATACCCATACTTGGACAATTGTCTAATTCATGCAGAAAGCCAGGACATACTATTGAATCATCTGGCGTTTGTACAAAAATTGCTAACTTCTCTGGGGCACACCATAAACGAAAATAAATCACATCTTGTACCCTGCCAACGCTGCCCAGGATCCAAGACTTTGATAATCAGGCTGACTGAGGGCTAGTGCAAGCAGATAACCCAAATGTGATGAATGCAACAGTGAATACACTCGAACGTCTACATTTATGGTAAGTGTACACAACTGTGCTTTCTTATACAACTATTCTTTTTCTCTTTCTTACTATATTCTCTACTTCTAGTAAAGTTGGTTTAGACTTTGATTTCCGTTTTCTAGTAATTGCTTTTTTGGCTGCCATCATATTTAGACTCAGCAAGGCCTTGCTATGTCTGGTCAATTCCGATTCTGTATCATAGCTCAAAAAAATTATTTCCTTATTTACATCAATTTGCTCACCCAGTATCTCTGACAGACCAGTCTGCAGGTAGTCTTTAAAGTCTGCCAACTCATTACATTCCCAGAAAATACGTTCCAGTTACCTCTTTCTTTCCCATCACACCTCCAACATTTGCTGTCTACCTGAGGAAAAATTCCCTAGAGTCTACTTGGGGTATAAATATACATATGGAAACACTTTCAACCAAATATCCTAAATCGTCTAGACTTTGTTGCATATTTGAGAGACGTACATCATTCCCCATTGTTACTTTGTGAATTGCTTATCCAATCTCACTTCCCAGTCCTTTCTAACGTCCTCGGATTGATTCTTGTACTTATCATGCAATGTTTTATATGGTGTACTAATTACTCCTTTTTTTATTGCAGCTCCTGTTCTAGATTCCTCTCATTTCTTTCTCTTTCCCTATACTCTGATATCAATCCTTGATAGGGAAGGCAATCTCTAACTTGCAGTCCAGATAAATTCCTGGCATCTTCTCATTCTATCGTCTTTCTCTCTGTAGTTATTTGCTCTCAATACCTTTGTTCCTTTCCAGTTTTCTCCAATAAATTCAGGACCCCTCTTGCCTATTGTCTATATCCCTAATTGCAGAATCTTCTTTCTCCGTTCCCATATTGACTTAGCTCTTAGAATACTTTGATACTTTATGGATATAGTATTCTGTATGATTATTGTTATTCTTTTTAAAGGCCTGCATCTAAATTCCCAGTGTCTCCTTGTTTCTTGAGCCCCACCCCTGTTTTATCAAATGTTTGTTTTTTGATCCAAACACAGACCCTTTTTTGATTTCCCTGTCCAAGACTGTTTCTGCTAGAGATCCCATTCCCTCTGACAAGAATGGGACAACTTTTGACAAATCTGGGGGAAAACATTTTTCTTTCACTTTAACATGCAAAATTTTTACATGAAAATGTGAACTGTCAACCTTCCATCCTGTCAGGTGAAAAATTCCTTGAATGCTGGGAAAGTCGATTCAAGGGGCACTCAACTTTTCCAGCCTTCCTTTTTTAAGGCATATAAAAATTTCCTTCCATCTCAGTTTCCTTTTTGAAAAAGCATTCAGGCTTCAGTATGAGTTTTTGCACACACAGAAACCATATACCACTGAGGCAGTGTGAAATTCGAACATCTGCTGTTACAGGTAAGACTTGCGCAACTGTACTTCCTCTGTGTTACCCTTTGGACTGTCTACTCCTCCAAGGGTATTTACAAAGTGTTGTTTATTGCAGACTTCAAGACATTCATACTTTTCCATATTTGGTTGATTGTCTTATATTTGCAGACTCTTTCCAGTTGTCATGTGACCTTAGCCATTGCTAGAATCTTCTTCTTCTTCTGGGTTTTTAAGTGAACTTACTGAAGTCTTCTGTCATCCCCTTTCACAGAATAGTTTTCCTGGCATGTTTGTTAGATTCTGCACTGGTAAGAGCCTTTCTTCTATCAGGCAAAGTAGAGATGTTCATGATTCTTACTGCTACAGTAGCCTATAGGTTGTATCCTGCCAAAGATACAGCACCTGGCCAGTTCACAAAGCTTTGATAGTCTCCTACACAGTCATTTTGGCAGCGTATAGGCTAATCCCTTTTGGAGGGAGTGATAAAAGAAGCCAGAGTGACTAAAATCTTCAGGACTTTCCTTGACCTAAAAGAGAAAAAGAGAGAACTCATCCTGAGCTAAGCACAACTGTAGTAACCAAAAAAAAAATAACCACAACAATAACCTCTACAATAAAAGTTGTGACCCACACCAAGTATATACAACAAGGGGAATGGCGGTGGGTTGTGACTCCTGTAGAAGGGAAGACTTCGAACATTTACTGTTATGGGTAAGTGCAAATTACACAACTATACTATGTTCATCATTCTCACTGCTGCAGTAGCCTTTGGGTGGATTACCAAAGCTTACCCAACCTGGAAAAAGAAGAATGAGGGTCCATCAGCCCCTGGAGGATGGTCCTTGCGAAGCCTGCTGTGGACCTGGAGAAGGAATTCAGTTTATCGTACTTTGCAAATGCATGGATGGAGGACCAAGCTGCTGCCTCTAGAATGCTTCTAGAGTTCACCCCCTTTCCAATATGCCATCAGAGAAGTTAAGGTCCTGGTAGAATATGCCTTAACCCTGCATGGAATAGTTTCTCCATGGTGTGAGTAACAAAACACAAGAGCAGAGGACAACCATCTTTGAAAAACTGGCTAGTGGATCATATCTTTGGCAGGATATAACCCAAATAGTATAGGCTACTGCAGCATTGATTTATTACAACATCTACTGTCAAGCTAAGTTTACTTACAAAGCTGTACTTTTTTGGAGACAGTGTTAGGCACTGAATCCCAGAGGGTCCCCCCAGAAGACAATGTAATCAACCTCATCCTCTTTCTTCAGACGCCCATATGGAAGGATATGATCATAGTAAGAGAGTTTTTCAGGGTTGGATGTGGGACATATAGGATAAGAACGTGACAAGGAAGCACATAAATGTGAAATAAATGATGTCTACTATCTTAATTTTAGTTGCATTCAAACAGATTTGGGCATAGGGCTCCTGCAGACCAGCACAAACAACATCATGCGCATGTAGTATATGAAGAGAGTAAACATCCTAACATGCCTCCTTACTCCTCCAAGCAAGTGGGGACTCACTCCTATGTCCTCTGCAGGCTTGCAATACAGGCAGGGGATATTGCCTAGGAGTTAAGTGAGTCCTTTACAGCAGGCGACATCTTACCAAAAGAGAATGTGTTGGTATACAGGCTGAACAAATTCCAAGTAGACTATCACAAATGGATGTTGAACAGAAATATCTTTCTAGATCTGGCCAACAAGAGTGATGTGCCAGAAGCAGACCTTTTTGCTTCTCCAGAAAACAGGCAACTGAAAGTGTTCCACTGTAGAACAGCTGCTACAGCAGCCTGGAGACAGAATACCTTCTCCATAAATTGGATAAGTCTGTTTTTAATACACTTTTCTCTTATTTACCCCAATCCACAGGGTATTGCTGAAGATTAACTGGGAGAGACCAAAAGTCATTCTGTTAGCCTCTTTTTGGTCCTAGTAATATTGGATCTGAAGTAATTAACTTCATTTCATCAGCAATCTGTGGGTATCGGATCCATCCTGGATCCGAGCCGGCAGCTTTCCAAGCTAGAGATCTGAGCTCCAAGCTTCTCCCCCTTACCCATAATACCCTGCTACCTCCCTCCAGTCCTCAGATCTCGTTTGCCGCAGCTTCTATAAACACAAGTGATGAGCTCCTTGCGATTAGGTAAGATAAGGATAGGAATTTTCTCTAACTTTTTACCAGTTTAAAAAGTGTGTGTGTGTGATAGTTGATCCCTTAGACTAGTTTAGTTTAGTTTAATTTAACTTTAGTGTATTCCCCTTCCCCTTATCTGTGTGTTAGGGAGTGTGATTGTGGTAGACATGGCCGAAGGCCCTAAGGCCATCTTTTCCAAATGCTCTTGAGTGTGGCCATAAGCTGTCCCCGCCGATGGCCACACTCAGTGCGTTCTTTGCATGGGGGTGGCACATTTGACATCAGGCTGCCAGATATGTGCCGCCTTTAACCCCCGAGCTTTGAGAGACAGGAGGAACAAGTTAATCTTAGCGGGCCTTTTAACCGCGGATTCTACTTCTTCCTCCTCTCCCTCAGTGGCACCAGTCGCGGCTGGGGCTGTTCAGCCAACGGTTCCTGCTCCCCTGGCTGGGATTCAACCTCCCACTGTGTCCCAGGGAGAGAGGGACACTAGAAAGAAAGAGAAGAGAGATAGAGAGAGGGAGAAAGAGCGAGACAAAGACAGGGAGAGGCATAGGAGCCACAAGAGGCGGGCCGACTCAGCCCTGCCGGCTAAGCAGCTCTATTCTCCCTTGAAGGTTCCCGGGTCCTCCCCCTCTTGGCTCCGTTCCCCAAGTTTCTCTCCGGAGCTGGAGGAGGAGCCCTGGCCACCTTCGAGGTCGTCGAGGCGACCTTCCCGGCCAGCCTCGTCGACCTCTTCTAGGTCTACGAGAAGCCTTTCTGATGCAGACATGGACCGGATGATGCGTCGCTTCCTTCAGGCCTAGATGCAGATGGGAGTGCTCTTGCCTCCCCCCCCTTTGGGGGGGAGCTCAGACCCCTTCTTTTCCCCTATTGCTCCTTCTCCGATCCATTATCGGGTTTCGGAGCCATCGGATCCGAGTAGCTTCGGAGCCAGGGAGTCGGCGCAGACAGTAATCGCTACTTCGCTGGCCTTACCTTCGAGTTTATCGGGTCCCTTTTTGGATCCGAGCTCTCGGGGCCGTGAGCCGAGCCTCGGATCTGGAGGGGTGAGTGTGTCTTCGGCTCCGATGTGGTCAGAGCACACTTCCCTTTCAGGTCCGATCGCTTTGGCTCCGGCACCAATCCACATGTCGGATCCGAGGGGGCTGCTGTCGGATCCCAGGGAGAGTGGTTCACCTTCGGCTTTCGACGTGGTGGAGAGGGTCCTCTCGAGGGATTCGAGGTCCCCGGCTCGTGCTACGGATCCACCCGCCATTCCCTCGCAGATGGGCCTGTCTTCCATCATCCAGCCCCAGGGACAGCCTGCGTCTACACCCCAGCTAGTTCCTGTAGAGGAGCATGACCCCGTTGGTGAGCCCTCCTCGGACAGTCCTGCCGAGGAGGTCCCTCACAAACGAAAGTGTAAGAGGAGGCACTTTGACTCCCCCGAGTCCCTCACGGAAGACACTGACTTGGAGGAAGGGGAAGGTTCCCCCAGGTCACCCCCCGAGGACATCTCCTTTGGAGACAATATGGAGATGCTGCGCATTAGAGGGGGGTGGTCAGCCCAGAAACCGTCTTCGGATGAGTCAGTGTTTCTGGAGGCGTTTGACCCAGAGGCAGAGGAGGGGCCGAAGTATTTTGGGTCGAGGGAACCTTTTTCCGACCGACCCGCACAGCAACCCTGAGGGGTTTTCTGACTGCTTCTCTCTGGAGGCAGTCGGGGGGCGTTTCTCGGAACACCTAGCACATTGGGAGTCCATCACGACAAATCGCTGGGTGCTCCGAATAATATCCAGAGGTTACTCTATCCCCTTCATAAATCTTCCCCCTCAGTTGAGGCGCCTCCCCGATGTTCCACCCAGTCAGAGGGAGGCGGCGGATTTAGAAATAATGAAGCTGCTAAGAAAAAGGACCATCCAGCACGTCCCCCCAAGCCAGTCCGGGTCGGGCAATTACTTCAGGTTTTTTTTTGTACCAAAAAAGACGGGGGACTTAAGACCAATTCTCAACCTGTCTACATTAAACCTGTTCATTGACAAAGAGAAATTCCAGATGGTCACTCTTCAATGTATTCTCCCCCTTCTGAAGGAGAATGACTGGATGTGCTCCATAGACCTCAAGGATGCGTACTGCCACATTCTCATGGCCAGGCGATCCAGGAGGTTTCTCCGCTTTCGGTTGGGGACCAGTCGTTATCAGTTCAGGGTCCTCCCTTTTGGCCTCACCACAACCCCCAGGGTGTTCACCAATGTCATGGCAGTTGTAGCGGCCCACCTGAGGCTTCAGGGAATACAGGTCTTTCCTTACCTGGATGACTGGCTCCTTGCCGCTCCCACCAGGCATCTACTATGCTCAGCCAGGGATTGCTTCTTGCTCTTGGCCCACCAGTTGGGGATCACTATAAATTACAAAAAATTGTCCCTTCAACCTGTTCAGGTCCTGGACTTCATAGGGGCCAGAGTAGACACACTTCAGTCCAAGGCCTTCTTGACATCAGACAGACTCCGCAACTTAACTCTCCACGTCTTAGCACTTCTACAGTCTCCGGCCTCACCAGCGGAATTAGTCCTGAGAGCCCTAGGGTCCATGGCAGCAGCTATCAACCTTTCACCCCTAGCCCACTTGAACATGAGGGTTCTTCAATGGACCTTACAGGTCCAGTGGTCCATCCTTTGACATCGGTTGGACTCCCCGATTCCCCTCAGCAGAGTTTGCAGAGACTCCCTACTTTGGTGGCTCCATTCCCGAGAGCTTCGGGAATGGCGGCCATCTTTGATGCTCAACCCCAAGCCACGGTGACCACAGATGCTTCTCGTCTGGGGTGGGGGGGAGGGCATTGCATGGGCAGAACTGTCCAAGGCACGTGGACTCAAACAGAGACCGTTCTGCATATCAGTGTTCTGGAGATGAGGGCAGTGCTTCTAGTGTTGCAAGCTCTCCATGCCCTTCTTCCTCCGGGGACTATTGCAATTCAGACAGACAACATGTCAGTCGTCTGGTACATCAACAAACAGGGGGGACCAGGTCTTACCCTCTTTGCCGAGAGGCCATGAGAGTTTGGGAGTGGGCAATATCCACCAACCGTTTTCTGCTAGCAACGCACATTCCGGGTCGGTCCAGCATTTTAGCGGACAAGCTGAGTCGAACTATCCTCTCACCTTACGAGTGGTCTCTGAACCCCTCAGTAGCAAAACAGATCTTCCTCAAATAGGGTCAACCTTGCTGCGATCCCTTCGCATCGCCTTCGAACGCAAAGTGCAGCGAGTTTTTCACTCTAACCCCCCCCCCCCCCGGGGGAGAGCCCCAGAGATGCTGTAGTTCATGCTTGGCCATCCGGTCTTCTTTATGCTTATCCTCCTCTCCCGTTAATGACAAAATTCTTATAGAAAGCTCGTCGGTTGGGGAGCAAGGTTATCCTCATAGCCCCATTCTGGCCTCGTCAAACCTGGTTTCTGTACCTACGGTCTCATCTCATAGCTCCTCTTTGGATCTTGGATCCCATTCAGGACCTGATCTCTCATCCTTCGGGATTGAAAACTCTGAATCTGGATGACCTCAAGCTCTCGGCTTGGTTGATCCAGTTCCGTTAGTGGCTAAGACTCCCGGTATCTCGTGGTGGTGGCGCATAAGCCTTCTACCAGGAAGGTCTACAACAGTAAATGGAAATGTTTTTCCATCTGGGCCTGGCGTAGGAATTTGGACCCTTTTAAGGCTCCCATTCCAGCAGTACTTGAATTTCTATCTCATATTTTCCATCAAGGGGCAAGTTCTTCTACTGTGAAGGATCAAATGGCGGCCATTTCCCACTTCCACATCGGGGACAATCTTGGTCCTTTAGCTTCCACTAAGATCTGTAAGACTTTCTTAAAGGGCACCTTTCTTTTAAGACCTCCTGTCAAGAATGCGGTTCCTCTGTGGGACCTAACCTTAGTCCTTCAGGCTCTAACTGGTCCACCCTTTGAGCCTGCAGTTTCTGTTGACTTAAAGTTCTTGTCTTGGAAAACTGCCTTCTTAATTGCTATTACCTCAGCTAGAAGGGTATCTGAGCTTCAGGCCCTTTGTACTAAACCCCCATATCTTGTCTTCCATAAGGACAGAGTATCCCTCAGGACTAATCCTTCCTTCTTACCTAAAGTGGCTTCCGAGGCTAACATCAACCAATCCATTAATCTGCCTGTTTTCTTCCCTAACTATCAGAACAAGGGGGAGTACAGATTGCATTCATTAGATGTACATAGACAATTGCGCTTTTACTTGCACAGAACAGCTGCCTCTCGCAAGTCAGAGCAGCTCTTTGTTTCCTTTGCAAAGCCATCCTTGGGTAAACCAGTAACAAAGGTGATTCTAGCTAGGTGGATATCTCACTGCATTTTGCTCACATACAAAATTTCTGGTCGGCCGGAGCCCTTGGGGGTTCATGCTCAGTCTACCCATTCTATGGCTACCTCTGCTGCGTTTTGGTCAAGCATTCCCTTGGATGACATCTGTTCTGTGGCTACTTGGGCTTCTTCTCATACCTTATTTCGCATTATAAATTAGATCTGATATCCAGAGGGAGGGCAGCCTTTGGCTCTGCAGTGCTCCGGAATATTCTTCCTTGAGGACCTCCCAAGTTTTTCTTTGGTAGCTGGGGACTCTGTCCCATAGGTTGCTGATCAAATGAAGTTAACTACTTCAGATAAAGAAGTTATGTACTCACCATAACGTTCCATCTCAGTAGGTAACTTCATTTGTCAACAACCGACCCCCCCCCCTTCTCCTAACCTGGCTTTAGGTACCTGAATGATAGACTGATTCAGTCCTGGTATGCATCATGTTAGGATGTTCAGGTATTGTTTGTCTTGGTGTTGTCTGGTAATTGGGCAAACTCGATCTGAGGACTGGAGGGAGGTAGCAGGGTATTATGGGTAAGGGGGAGGAGCTTGGAGCTTGAATCTCTAGCTTGGAAAGCTGCCGGCTTGGATCCAGGACAGATCCAATACCCACAGGTTGCTGACAAATGAAGTTACCTACTCAGATGGAATGTTATGGTGAGTGCATAGCTTCTTTTTCTCTTTCATTCTACATCTGGCAGGGATAGACCCAAGAATGTTGCGTTAACATGAGGACCTTTTAACCCAGATAAAAGGATCCTAAAGTTACCCCAGCCTGACTGCCCTTAGACTGTCATCTTTAGTGATCTAGCACTCATTCCTTCGAGGAACATGGTTTCAGAGGACATGATTACTATAAAGGAGACTAGCAATCTAAACAAAATGAAATTGCATCTAGCAAAATGAAATAGGTATATAAAGCATGCATGTATATAACATGCCTCCTTACCCCTACTCAGAAAAGTTAACCAGCTGTATGCATGTCTGACGCTTGATTATGAGGAAGGTGAAAAAAAATGATCACAGTAGTGTGTCCCAACGTGTTGCTTCTGGACAGTTGACTACTTCTAGGCAAGTTATAGTTAACCATCTTTGCACATCTCTGAGGTTTGATTGTAAGCAAAGTTAAGGAAATAATGACCACACTATGCCCAACATGCACACAAGCTTTAGTGACCCTTTTGAGCACACACCTCTGTACAGGGCTGGTTTTAGACTCTGGAGCCTAGAGAGATATTGAGGATGGGACTCCCCTACTATGCCTGTGTCAAAATCACTTTACATAGCAGTCTTGGGCCCTGGCAGCCCCTAAAAGCCCTAAGGGTCTAAATACTCTGTGATGCATTTTATTTCTTATTTTTGCAAGGTAATGACATGCCAAGTACTCTTTTTTTAGCCACTATCTAGACGAGTTACATATGTGCCCCGGTATGGTGCTCATTCAGTGATAAAATTGATGGTAGTATTTTTTTCATATGTGCACACTCATACTGATACTTCCCTTGAGAAGTGAGGTATGTCACAAGATGTACACACACACTCTGTATATGTCTTACGAGCACACTGCATGATTAACTACAGGTAAACTGCTGGAGGATTGGCAGACAATTTATATACTGCAAATTCTGGGCTGTTGGAAGAAGCCACATCACCTGGATAGAGCCCAAAAAGAGAGTAGACATATGGACTCAACACAGATGGAATTGCAGCTATGAACTCAAGCAGGGAAACAAGCATTGTGAGATGCCAGTACTACTCGCTGTGACACTGTGGAAATGATCAGTCACTATCATGTTATCATGTACATCCTTCCTAGGCCGCCAAAGTTAGCCCCTTACTGTGTGCACTGCCAGTGTTTGACTGTGATGGACAGTAAAAGAAATTATAGAAAACTTGTTACTTTTAGATGTACTGCAGCACCCTCACACAGCTACTCTCTCTGTCTCACACATGCGCTAGTGCACACACACACACACACACACACACACACACACACACACACACACACACACACACACACACACACACAGACTTTCATCTAAAGTTAGCCTCTGTACCCATCATCTGTAACTACTTTAACAGTCCTCTCCTCACATACCCAGTTGTGTTTAAATGTACATCCACAGTAATGTGTTGCAAAAATGCACATTGACTATAACGTCAGCTTATTGATTGCCCATGACAGCAGAGTCAGTCATTTTCATTCACAGCAGCCCAGCACTTAGAGCTGCTCCTACTCTGGACCCTCCTTTGCATTACCAGTGAAACAACTTTTAAAAGCAGTGTTCAGAACTGCATATATTGATGTGCATAGAACCATTTATGATTTTTCACAAAGAGAGGGTGTCTCTTTGTACCATTCATTCTTTTATGCAAAAAGTAGTAACAGATTTCCTTGAACCAGGTCATTCATCTCTGTGTTTTTTCCCTAGACATAAGAAGGAGAAGGAAACATTGCTATTTTTAGATGTACGTAGAGATTTTATTTGAACAAAATTGAATATGTCAGTAAATCAGAACAACTGTTTGTGCCCTTTGCAAAAGGCAATTAGAGGAAACATGTAAAAGAACATATATTATGTAAGCGACTTACTCATTATATCTGCTGTTGCTACTGTGCCTATGAAATGCCATTGTAAGGACATGCAAAGACCCATTCAACTAGAGCCACAGCAGACAACACAGCGCTCCTTAGAGATGTCAGTATCTAATCAGTTTTAGAAGCTTCAACTTGGTCCTTAATCCACACCTTCTTAAAAACATTATAACCTACAGGTTGAAACCTTGACAGAGTTTGTCTCTGCTATCCTAGAAATCCCAGTCAGTGCCAACCACTTACTGATGCTTTGATCTGGGAGTCATCACATCAGTGAAGACTGCAACTTTGACTAGTACAATGAACACAGTGCCGTAATTGTAGACATTTAAGTCCAGTCATTGTTGGAGTCTGTGTATCTTCCCATCATTCCCTCTCCATTCATTCTTTGGAACACATGGTATTAAATTGGACATCCTGTACTTCCATGCCCCCCACCTTCCCTCTCATCTCCTTACCAGGCCCCATTCTTCTTTGACTTGCATAAATCCTGAAGAGTGAGATTGGAGTCTCAAGTGTGGGCTTCATGTCACCGTGATGCCCCCTTTTTTGTATTCTTTGGCCTACTAGTGGTCTGGTGCCTGCAGCAGGCTCCTTATCCAGCCAGGAGAAGAAATCTCCAAAGAAGTCATTGACTAATGCCCCTCTTATTACTACTTACATCCTGAAGTATAATAGAGAGGGAGACCTCTCAGGTCATTTGCGGGGGAGATAGAGCTGTAGAGGTGTTATGTATATATGTCTTCGCCTCCCATCCACAAGGTACAATGTTTGATCCTGAACTCCGACTAATGCCTGTATGGAGTTTGTATGTTTTTCATGCGTCTCTGTGGGGTTCCTGCCACCTCCCAGAAAACATGCAATGTTTCCACCTCAAAGTTATTCAAGACTGGAGTTATGGGCAGCAGGACAGACTCCATATGATGGCTATAGGCGGAAGAGTGTATAGACTAACTGCTTTGGGCATCAACTCCGGAGTGAGGTATCCTCAAGAATAGGAGAACATAGATCACAGATTGTACAACATGTCAGGGCTAGCAACTCTATGGTGTAAAAATTTGGCTGTAGGTGATTTAGTTGTGTTGACTAATATCTCCAAATGGGCATGGGTATTTGCCTGTGATAAGTGGGTTGAAGACCTGGCCTACTTGTACCTATGCTGTAGACCCATGCTAATGATGGGAGGAGTTGATGTGCCCCTGTTGGCTAGTGTGTGCCTATCATAAAGTCCAGCAGCCCAGGGTCAATAAGCTACTGGCTGATTGGTGTCCAGTTACCCAGACTGGGTTGTCTGGGTTAGCTCTGTTAAGTAAAAGCTAGATGCAAAACCAACCAACCTGCCAAACCTGAATTAAGACTTGCTACACTCAGTGTAGGTTCACTGACAGGGTGCAGTTTGGAAGTGGATGACATGATGGTAAGGAGGAGGCTGGACACTCTGTGTATCCAAGATGGAAGGGTAGTGCAGAAGCCACTTGACTTGGGATCTAGAATCTACTGGTCCGGAAGAGGAGAGACTAGAAATGGTTTGGAAATTGTAGTGAGAGAGAGATTTCAGAAGACAGTGTGGAATGTCATCAGAATTGGTGACAGACTCATGGCAATCAGACTCCAGTGCAAGGACAGGGCACTATTTATAATCTCAGCTTATGACCCACAGTAAGGCTGTGAGAGTGAGGAAAAGAGTGCATTTAGACAGCAGTTGTAGAACCTACTAAATAAAGTGGGACATCATCAGTTAGTGTTGATAATGAATGACCTGAGTGCACATGTAGGGACAGGCAGAACAGGATATGAGGACTGCCTGGGTCCACATGACTGAGGAAACAGGAATAAAGAAGGAGAGACCATTCTAGACTTCTGTCTGGCAAATGACTTGGTGGTGACCAACACATGGTTCAGTAAGAGAGAGGCAGTCACAAGACCACATGCAAGAGTGGCCAGCATGCAACTCAAGTAGACTTCCTCCTAGTAAGGAAAGGCCACAGGGGCAGAATCAGTAACTGCAAAATCAAGAGTTAGTAACTGCAAAGTCATCCCCAGTGAAACAGTCGGCTCACAGCATAAACCACTGATTACCACAATCAGCTGCAAGCAGTGGTCAGAGAAGGTTCTAAGTTAAGCAGAGACCAAGCTGAAGACCTGGAAGTTGACAGGAGAGAAAGCACAAGAGATCACAGAATTACTTAGGGCTCTAGCACCTTGGGAAGAAGAAGAAGAAATAGGTGGAGGTGAAGAAGAATGGCAGTATGTTAAAACAGCGTGTGTGAGGAGTATAGAACAGATGTGCAGCCAAGCCAGCTATGGAAATAAGGTACATAAGGAAAGCTAGTGGTGGATTGCAGAGTCCAAGAAGTCATCAAAAGAAAGGAGTGTAGGAAAAAGTGGGGGATAGAAAAGATGGACCAGGCTAGGAAGGAATGCTGGTTGCCTAACAAAGTGACTAAGAGTGGAGTTGCAATAACAAAGAGCAAGGCATCAGAAGCACTCTACCAGCTTCTGGAAAGTGACTGGGTAGATGGCATAAAGAAAGTATCAGGTTGCAAGGCGAAAACAGAAAGAAAGAAGATAGTCAGACACTCTTCATAACAGATGCTAACAGCAACCTGTTCATTTGTCCAAGAGACAGTAGAGGCAGGTGGTAGAAGTACTTCCAGCAGCTTCTGAATGAAGAAAACCCCACAGAAGCTGTACTGCCCCAGACTCAGCTACGATGAAAGAAGAGGAGAAGTCCACTTAGAAGAATAACTGCACTAATGAAAATGAAGTCGGGGAAAGTAGCAGGTTCAGATGAGGTTAGAGCAGACATGATGAAAACGTGGGGTGAGAGGGGAGAAATGGCTTCTGAGAGTAGTTATAGCAGTATAGAGAGAAAGGCATATACCATATGAATAGCAAATAAGCATACAAGTACCAGTGTTCAAGAACAAAGGGAGCATTCACAAGTTTGGGCGTTATAGGGGTATCAGCTCTTGTCAGAGTATATGAAAGTCCTTTGACAGGGTGATTGGTAAACGAATACGCAGAGTAGTAGAAATTAAGATGGGAGATGAGCAGTTTGGATTCAGATCAGGAAGCTGCCCAACTGACCTGCTGTTTACAGTGAGACAGATAGTTGAGAAGAAGCTAGAATTGAGGAAAGAGTCCAACTTGGCATTCCTACACATGGAGAAACCATATGGCAAGGCCTCAAGAAACCTAATTTGGCCAGTCCTGTAGAGGTTAAAAGTCCCAGAAACATTGGTAGAATAAGTGTAGACTACATAGAAGGACCGAATGACTAATGTATGTTCAGTGTTGGGTCTCACAAAGGGGTTCCCAGTGGGGAGGTGTTTGGGCTTACAGAGGGGTTTCCAGTGGGAGTGGGAATGGAATGCAAAACTGAAGGCACAGGGGATGAAACTGAGTACAGATAATACCATTGTAATGGGTAAAAATCAGAAGAAGCTGAAAATTGAAATAGAAATGAGTCAGTGTAACAAATTATAACAGCTTTAAGCATCTTTGGGGGGGAGAGTGTGGCAAAGGGAAGTCTGAATAAGGAGGTTAAAGCCAGAATCAGAGGGGGCTGCACGTAACTGGCATAGAAAGTCAGGGGTAGTGTATGATAGAATAATGCCAAAGAAGCTGAAAAATAAGGTGTACAAAACAGTGGTGCAACCAATACTACTGTATGCTACAGAAACCTGGGCAATAAAGGCAGAGCAGTTGAGGAAGCTAGAGGGTGATGGAGATGAAGTTCCTGAGATGAGTGGTAGGATGCATACTGTGGGACAGATGAAGTGAAGTCATCAAATCAGAAGCCAAAGTAGCTCCAGTTGGAGACAAGGTTGTAGAGAACTGATTGTGATGGTTCGAGTACATGTGTAGAAAAGCAGAAGGCAATTTGGTGAAGAAGATTTGGGGCAGACAGGAAGAAGGCATGAGGAAATGACGTCCAGCAAAGAGGTGGATGGATTTTGTGAGGAAGACCTAAAACAGTCCGGCATGAGTGTCAAAGGTAGGAGAGTGGCATTGAAATTCTCAATTCCGTTTGTTTGTTGTTTAACAGTTGGTCGTGCCGTTTCATTTCCTGGCATTGAATTGAGTTGACATGACACACCAATTCCATGTAGAAAATGGGAAAGGGGGGGGGAGTTGATGCTAAAAGTGATGTGTGTGTGTGTGTGTGTGTGTGTGTGTGTGTGTATGTATATATATATGTATATATATATATATATATATATATATATATATATATATATATATATATATAGTAAACTTTCAGTTAACCGGAACTCAGGGGCAACTGGCACTCAAACAACCAACAAAAAATATCGAAGAAATACAGTACACTTTTCACGTGTTGCACTTTCTGCCCCCGCAGAAATGTATCAGAAATTTTTAGAGTTTTAAAAAGGAAGATAGGAATAAATTCCCTCTGTCCCCAACCTGAGAACAAGTCAAGCCAAACAAATAGTATAGGATATAGTATTCGTCAGGTCTATTTTTAATAGTAACTCTCAAGCAACCAGAAACTGCAATTATCCGAAAAAATATCAAAAGGCTGTTTTGTTGACATGCTTTGGTCAATAAAACAGATAGTTGACAGATGTGTTAAGATCAACAGTCCCCTGGGTTGGGGAAATGCCCATTCCCAGAGGACTGAGTTGGAATAAATAAATAGCAGGGGGGGTGTGGGAGGGCACAAAAAATATGTTTTAAAATTTTCATGATCTGAGGTTATTCCTTGGAGCATGCTGTGCAGCATGGTCATTCTCAACTTTAAAACGTTGACATTGGGGGAGTCAGTATTTCAGCTGTTCTACTTGGATGCATGCCAAGTCACAGAAGGTAGTTTTGGCAAATGCAAAAAAAATTGAAAAACTTGGCTGAAACTACCTTCGGTGAACATTAAAAGAAAATTTTTTTCCAGAGAAGAAGCCCCCCTGCATGTGGAGGAATACCCCCACATCTCCCTGGAATTATATATACCAGCTGTGAGGTCACACACCAGTGGAGAAAAAGGAAATAAAAGTAGTTTTGGCAAACCTCTATCCATTTTTTTTTTTTTTTTTTTTTTACATTCGCTGAAACTACCTTTGGCTACTTAACACGAACCCATTCCACTTTATGTACTAGACTCTCTCTGTCACACACACACTCACATGTATATAAATAAGATTTACTATCGAACATTGAGCATCACAATGTCATATCCCCCAGTAATGAATAGGAAACCTAAAACACAAAACACCAGAAAACTACACTATTGGACTCTTGAACTTGTCCTGCAATGACCCATGTTAGCTGTTGTTCCTAGGTCTGGAGCAGTATGAAGTTTGGGGATTCAGTATTTGTTGCAGTTATAATTTTCTGGTGTTTTTTTGTTTTGGTGGGACCAAGTCATTATTGCTGGTTTTGGCATTCCAGTGCTCGGTGTTCCAATAGTTATAAAAGAATATATGTAATGTATGTATCAAATGTATACACACACACACGTAAACCTTTATCAGTGACTGGATTGCTGTTTATGCTTCCAAAAGAATACTGTATATTCTGTTCTGTGACAGTTCTTGAGTTGCACCAAAGTTTTTAGTAGTAGACAAGTAAAGAACCTTTTATAACTATCTGAATTGAGGTACAGTTTTTATTCTTGTTCTGTACAGCTGTAGGTCAATGATTTTATGTGGTTATGTCTGTGTGTCACTTTCAGAATGGAAATAGGCCCTTTTTACATATTGTTGTAAAGTGAAGTTAATAAGGAAAGAAAAAAAAATGTTTGTTTTTGTCTTGCATTTTGCAGTGCATTTTTCCATGTGTCAAACACTAGGTCTCTGAATTTATCCCCTTCTTGTTTTCCCATTGAGTACTGAGATCTCTATATAAACCTTCTTTAACTCTCTACATTGTTTGGTTGATCCTTAATGTTGATAGTGCATTGATGAAGATTTGTGTTGGCTTCTCATAGTTTCATAGTATAGTACTAGGCTATCTGCCCTGTGGCATTTGTAAGCCTAGCCATAGTGATGTGGCTTTTGCCACCCCATGAAATGGTACAAAAAATGTACGGAATAAATTTAGAATACTGTGCCTCTGTCTAGTAGTGACACAATGAAGGTCCCCTTTTATAATAGAATTAGTTTACTGTGCCCCTGTCTAGCAGTGACACAGATGTGACCCCTTGGGTAAACTTACGATCTCCCATCCACTCATCAAGATTTCTCTTGAAGAGAGTCAGTGAGGGGCTCTGCCTAATACGAACTGGGATCTTGTTCCAAAGCATGGGAAGCCTCTGGGTTATGAATCTATCCCTCCAGCATGTCCTATTCATACTTGTGCCGAGGTTTAAGTCTTTAGCTCTCGTGGTCCTGATGGATTTGGATTTTTTGAGGTGGAGCATGTCCATCAGATCCTGATTGGACATGGCCTTGTACGTCAGGCAGAGATCACCTCTGAGCAGGCGGTATGCTACTGAATAGAGCTGAAGTTTCTTTAGTCTGGCAGAATAAGACATATGTTGGAGACCCTTGATCCTCTTGGTGAGGTACTTTTGTGGTCTCTCCAGCTGTTGCAAATGCTGGGTGAGGTACATACCAAATGGGGCATTGTACTCAATCATGGGTCTGATGAGGGAGGAATATAAGGGTACAATGACATCCTTTGATCTGGATGTGAATCCCATCATGATGAGGTGTGCAAGGTAGAATGTTTTTCTAACCACTTTGGCAACGTGGGTGTCAAATGAGAGGTCGCTGTCGACTTGGGTCCCTAGGTCTCCAATTGCTTTTTCCGTACTCAGTGGGTTGCTGTCTATGTGATAATTTGTGGGTACTTTGTTTTTACCAAAGGGGATGACTATACATTTTTTGGCATTTAGTTTAAGGCCGTGACCCCGGCACCAGTTGTCCGTTTCTGTGAGGCCTTTTTCTAGGATGTGTGTGTCTGCTGGTGTATCGACTATGGTGCCTAGTTTGCAGTCATCTGCGAACTTTGTCAGCCACAGCCCTCCCATGTTTGCTTTAACATCTGAGAAATAAATGCCGAACAAGAGGGGTCCCAGGACAGATCCCTGTGGGATACCACTTGTGACTGGCTGTGAGTCTGACATTGCTCCAGCGATTTTAACTTTATGGGTTCTTTCCTTTAGCCAGTTTGCAACCCATCTAGTGACATAAGGGTTTACTTTTAAGCTGTTGAGCTTATCTATGATGCCTGAGTGGGGTATTGTGTCGAAGGCCTTAGCCAAGTCCAGGTATGCTGTATGGACTGCTTTGCCCTCATCAATGGCTCTAGTGACTGTTTTGAAAAAGTCAACCAGGTTTAAAAGGCAGGATCTGCCCTTTACAAAGCCAAACTGGGTGTGGTCAAGTGTCTGTAGGTCCCCTATGTCTCTGTTTATGAGTTCCATAATGATTCTTTCAATAGCTTTGCAGACCAGGCTGGTTAAGCTTATGGGGCGGTAGTTTCCAGGGTCTGTAGAGGCACCCCCCTTGTGGAGTGGGACCACAGTTGCTGTACGCCAGTGTTCAGGTGCATATCCCGAAGTAAGGCTAAGGTCAAATAGCATTTTTATGTGTGGGTTTAGCTCCTCTTGGAGTTCACGTAACACGCAACCCGGGATACCGTCAGGTCCCATTGATGCTGTGTTTTTTGCTTTGTTTAGGGCGGTTCTCACTTGGACATCTGAGATGACAGGGAGATTACATTCAGCTGGGATAAGTATTTCTTCTTTCAGGGGTGAAGGAGGGGAGAAATTTGCACTGAACCTGTCAGCCAGAATGTTGGCAATATCTGTGGGTTCAGTGTATTTTTTGTTGTTGTGAACCAACTCTGAGCATATCTGAGGGTTTCTGCCCAGGTTTCTAACATAGCTGAAGAAGGCTTTGTGGTTATCTTTAGTGTCCTTAGCGATTTTTCTCTCAAAGTTGGCCTTGGATGTCTTTATGAGAGAACGTAGTTTTCTGCTAATGTTGATCAGAGATGTCTTCCCTTCATGGGATTTTGCTCTGACGTGCAGTAGCTTCCTTCTTTTGTTATACAATTTGTTTATGGCTGAGGTCCACCAGACAGGACGCTTACCTTTGGTGGAGAGGGACTTGGATTTGTTTGGGATTGCATGATCCATGCATTCTTGGAGATGTCCATAGAAAGCATTTGTGAAGGATTCGGCATTGTGGGATGTGGTATCCACTGGCACAGTGGGCTTAAAGGATACCATCTCTGTCTTAAGAAGAGTGAAGTCTGCTTTTGATAAGTTTTTCACTGTGGTCTTTTGTGCTGGGGGTGGAGGTGGGATATGTATATCCAGGGTGATTAGTTTGTGGTCAGATCTCACTAGTGAGGGGTATACTTCCGGTGTGGAGAATTTTGTCCCCATGTTTGTGATGATCAGGTCTAGTATATTATCTCCCCTAGTGGGAGAGGTGACTAGTTGTTCCAGTGCATTTGAATTTATGAATTCCAGGAAACTTTGGGCTAGGGTATTAGGGCTAGAATAATGTATCCAATCTATGTTTGTGTAGTTGAAGTCTCCCAGTATGATGGTATTTTGTGATACATTCATATCCTCCAATGTCTTCAGGAAGGCTGAGTGGGGATCTTGAGATTGGGAGGGTGGTCTATAACATGCTACCCAGTTGTATAGCAGTTTTACCTATGGTTAGTTGCACCTGTATGGTCTCTGATGCTTCATGTGTTGCTACTAACCTGGAGGTGTGGGTGTCCTTGATGAATATGGACACTCCCCCTCCCTTTGTGGTTCGGCCCGGGTTTTGGGGCCGAAAAGCATGATATGAGGTATAGCCTGGTAGCGCTGGGGTGCTCTCAGGAGCCTTGAACCAGGTTTCAGTTACTGCACAGACGTCGATGTTCTCCATGCTGAGGAGTGCATCAAGTGCCTGCATCTTGAGATTTAGACTTCTGGCATTGAGCAGCATTACCCTTAGTTTTTTTCCATTTATGTTTTCTAAGGAGGTGGGTTTGTCTTTTGAGCCTTGCCTAAAAAAGGCACAATGGGGGTGGCAAGAGCCTTAGCCAATATCCGGAAGCCCAGTGGTGACAGGTGTAAGCCATCCTTTGCAAAGCAGCATGGCTTGTCCAACATGTCATCCCAGGCAGACAGACATTGGATCCCCTTAGAATGACACCAGTACTTGAGCCAATTGTTAAAGCTGATCATCTTGTCTTTGTATTGTGGTATCATTCTTGGTGAGGGCAAGATGCTGCTCAGGGTCAGGGTCATACCAGCCTGGGCTACATAATCGGAGAGCTCCTCTATGTCTCTTTTCATGTAGTCCAGGGAGGTACGTCTCAGGTCATTCACACCAGCATGGACAATGATGGGGTCATATTTGTACTTGCTTTGGAGTGACTTCAGTGCGTGTGTTATGTGGCGGATCCTAGCTCCCGATAGACAGCTCACAGTCACCTTCTATAATAATAAACTTAACTTTTCAGCTTTGATGCTTGGTAATAGATTTCGTAGTGTTCATTTTGTTGAGTGCTTTTTCAATTATAAGGTTTGGTACTCTGTTCACTGTGTGATTTCATACTTTTAGTTACAAGTGAATGTTGTGTTGACCACCAGTTGAAATAACAGGTTTTATTCAGTATCTTTGTTTATGGATTTCTTCAGCATTTCATTAAATAATTTGCATTTCATGCGCTATACATTGCTTTGTGTTTTTTCCTAGTTGTTTGGGACAGATGTCAGCTGCCTTTTGCCAGAGACCAGTGCTGGAAAGTTGAATCTGTTCAGCAAGACAGTGTCATAGGACCATAGAAGATTACTAGGCTAATGGCCCTAGGGCCCTTACAAGCCTAACCAAGAATTTATCCCCAAAAATGAAACCTCAATCAACACCTGTCGCCCCTGTCAGTGAGGGACACAGGTGAAATCCACTCATCAAGGTTGCGCTTGAAGAGGGTCAGCGACGTACTTTGTTTGACATGTAGGGGGAGTTATTTTCCAGAGATGAGGCAGCATCTGGGAGACAAACCTGTCTCTCCAGCAGGTTATGTTAATCTCACACATTAGATTTAGGCCTTTTGATTGGGTAACGTGCAAGGTGTTAGACCTATGGATATGGAGCATCTCTAATAGACCAGAGTCTGAGATTGCCTTGTAGCCGAGACACAGATGAGCTCTGAGAAATCTGTACGATACCGAGTAGGGTGATAGTGATTTGAGTCTGTCCACATAGAACAGATGTTGGAGGCCATGGATTCTCTTGAAGTATTTCTGTGGCCTTTCTAGTTGGTGCAGGTGTTTGGAGAGGTGCATACCAAACGGGGTGTTGTACTCAATTATTGGCCTAATGAGGGAGGAGTACAGAGAGGTAATAACCTCCTTTTTTCTGGATGCAATCCCTTTACTTATGAGATGAACCAAGGAGAAAGCTTTTCTAACCACTGCCGCTACATGATGGTTAAATGAGAGATTGTTGTCAACCTGTGTACCCAGGTCTCTCACCAAAAGTTGTGTGCTTTAAGGGGTTGCCGTTGATGTGGTAATCAGTAGGGGCCGTGTTTTTGCCAGATGGTATGTTGATACATTTTTTTTGTGTTTAACTTAAGGCCATGACTTTTAGCACCAGTCATTTGTTGCTGTGAGACCCTCTTATAGTATGTTAATATTTGGGGAGTCAATGACAGCACCCAACTTACAGTCGCCCACAAACTTGGTCAGCCATAGGCCTTTTGTCTTTGCCTGGACCTCTGAGAAGTAGATGCCAAAACAGTAGGTGTCTCAGGACAGAAGCCTGGGGAACACCACTAGTGACAGGTCTGCTGTCCGAGGTGGAGGCACCTATTTTGACCTTGTGGGTCCTGTCGGTGAGCCAGTTGGCCACCCACCTGATGAGATAGGGATTTACGCCAAGTGGTGTTAGCTTTTCGATTATGCCCAAGTGGGGGATTGTGTCAAAGGCTTTGGCCAGGTCAATGTAAGCTGTATGTACCCATATAACCACACTCTCTCACTTCCTCCCAAATCCTCCACCCCTCTTCTTCCTGTTCTCATACTACCTACCTTCTTTGCTCCTCCCCACACTTACCTACTATCCACTATCAAAGACTATTATACCTTACTCTCTCCCTTTCCTCTCATCCTCTGTTCTACATCCCATAAAGTGACATCTCTTACAACTCAAACTATACTCTTACCTTCTCTAATCCTTGTACTCTTATCACCTCACCTCCTATCATTCACAGTAACCTACTACCTATTTCCATCCCTCAAACATAACTCTTAACTCAAGTACTACACCGCAACCCTATCTACTAATTTGTCACTCCACCCTTCCCCCCACCACACCCATTCCGAAAATAAAAATATCTCCCCCCTCCCCTTTAAAACAAAAAAGTCTACTTACTCAAATTAAAACCCCATTACAAACCTCTACTTCTATCTGGTGACATTCATCCTAACCCAGGCCCTACAGATACTAGCCTGAACAATAACCCCCCTGTATCTAAACCTGCCAACCCCTCCAACCCACAAAAACAAGTACAATTCTGCTCTATGAATGTCAGGAGCCTTGTAAATAAAGTTCAAGAACTCCATGCTTGGCTAGCTAACTATACTCCTGACATAGTTACCCTAACTGAAACATGGTTAAAACCACACCATCTGGACAGTGAAGTCATCCCTCCTGGCTATAATATCCTTAGATTAGATCGACCTAAAAGAAAAGGAGGAGGAGTCTCCATACTCTACTCCAATTGTCTCTCCCAAATCAGTCCAACACTAGACTTATCCTCCTTCTCACCAGCTGAACTCCTACTGACCAACTTCAAACTTAACAGTTTCAACATCATAACTGTCGCAGCAATCTATATTCCCCCTGGTGATAATATTAACATACTTGAGAACAACCTATCTCACCTCTCACATACCATCCACAATGAAATAATTATACTCTGAGATGTAAATATTGATTGGCTTAAATTACAAGCTCCCAACACTACTTCCTGTATAAACCTACATGGGTTTGACAGCTAATCACAACCCCAACCTACATTAATAAATCTCAACTACCTAGCTCTCTTCTTGACTGGATATTGGTCTCCCACCCTCAGAACTATCGTAACTCCCAAACCCTTCCAAATGCCCTCAGCGACCACTGCCCCATAACAGTTACCAGATATACTCACCACCTTACCAAACCTAACAAATTTATCACCACCCGCTCACTTTCTCATTTCTGTCCTAACTCCTTTATTCACCAACTCTCCAAAATTAACTGGTCTTACCTCACCATTTTTCCTTTAGATGAAGCTGTCCACTCCTTCAACACTACATTCTTAAACATTCTTAACTCCCTTGCTCCTCTTCGCACAATTAGAATCAAATCTAATACTGCTCCCTGGCTCACTAAAGCTGCCAGAACCCTCATGAAAGACCGGGATAGGATTTGGAAAATGTGGACTAAAACTAAGACCCCTTCTCTTCTTCAGAAATATAAAGAACTCAGAAATAAAATAAAAAAATCATCCATTATGAGAAAATAAACTTCTGTGCCAATCTTCCCTCTACTCTTAAGTCAGACCCAAAGAAATTCTGGAGCTCTATTAAACAGACTGTTCATCCAGGAAACCCTTCCTCTCCTAACCCATGTCCCAATGCAACACCTGAAGACATAGCCAACAAATTTAACAATCATTTTATAAACTCAGTAACCTCCATAATAAATTCTCTCCCCCCAGAAACAACACTGGCACCCCCACAAACTCTATACCTCTTCCAAACCCTCCTAACTCCTCCTTTCTAAAAGCAGTATCAACTAACTATGTGAAGTCATTACTCTCTAAACGTAAACCTTGCTCTCCATCTGTTGACAAGCTACCCTCTTACTTCCTGCAGATTGCTTCTGAACCTGTTGCCTATCCTGTATCCATCTTAATCAACTGATCCATTTCTGAATCCTATGTCCCCACTGTATGGAAGAATTTATTTCCTCTACCCATTCACAAAGGGGGCAACTCCTCAGACATACCCAACTTCAGACTGATTGCCATACTCTCTCCACTCTCAAAAATCCAAGAGAAATGCATTCACAAGCGGGTAATGCATTACCTTCACCAGGAAAACCTTCTCACACCCACACAGCATGGTTTCCGTCCCAAGCATAGTATAACTACTGCACTCATGTCATTCATCAACATAGTCTCCCTAGCTCGTGATAACAATAAACTTGTCTCATGCCTGTTCCTTGACCTTTCTAAAGCCTTTGACACGGTCTCTTACCCACTCCTTCTAGATAAACTCACTAACTTGCATTTCTCTCCCCCTACTATCCCCTGTTTCTCCAGCTATCTCTCTACCCGCCAGCAATCAGTTAAATGGCTCTCTACACGATCCTTCCCTCTCACTGTACAAATGGGAGTCCCCCAATGGTTCATACTTGGACCACTACTCTTTAATATTTTCACCAACTTGCCCTACTCCTCTTGTCCCCAGGCATCTCTTGTGCAGTATGCTGATGACTCAACTGTTATAACCATTGCTGACAACCCAACTGACCTCCACTCAACTAACCAGGCATCCTTCCACACCATTGAGACTTGGCTTAGTGATAACAAACTAATACTTAATCCAAAAAAAACTAAGCTCCTACTCTTCCTCCCTAAAAACATCACCACATTCAAAAGTACGTTTACCATCTTATCCTGCAACAACACTATCATCTCAGCTGAATCTAGTACTAAATTGCTAGGTGTTACAATAGATGATCAGCTTAAGTTTGATCTCCATATTACTAACTCGGTAAAAAGAACTCATCAGAAACTTGGACACCTTTTCCGTAGCAAGAAATACTTAACTAACACTACCCGGATAACTCTCTCCCAGGCTTTATTACTCCCAACACTCCTGTACAGCTGCCACATATTCACAAACCTAAATTCTACACTTATTTCCAAGCTTGAAACTACCTATAATAAGATTGTCAGATTTGCAGCTAACCAAACCTACAAGTCACACCACTGCGTAGCACTACAGCAACTAGACTGGCTAGAATTCCCTCAGCTGCTCCAACTATACCAACTACAAATCATCCACTCTATCCTCTATCTACCCTCCTTCTGCCCCAGCCTCTCCACTATCATATCCAAATATTCCCTTGCTAGGATGCTACGCAGCTCAAATCAGGAATTATTAGACATCTACAAACCCAAAACCAAAATATAACTGTAAACTGTAAAATATAACCAAAATATAAACAGTCTATAACTATAACCCAGCTACATCCTGGAACCAACTCCCCTTGGAAATAAAATCCCTCCAGCATAGCAAAAGTTTCAAATTAGCCACAAGGAAATACCTAAAAACAAAGTAGTCTTGTCACTGTAGCCAACCACCCTGAAAACCACAATCCTTTCACCACCTCACTCTTAATGTGTCTCTAACACTATTCCCCTGCCTCTTCCTACCTTTTCCCTTCCTCTATCTCCAACCACTCTTAATTCTTACAGTCTCAAAACAACCTACCTGTATAGTCTGTCTCCTATACTCTACCTCCCCTACATCTCCTACTAGCCATTCTTACTTTACTTTCTTGTTTCCTAACTCCTATACAACTAGATCCTACCCACTTTAAATAAGCATCTGCCTAAGTATTAACTCATTTTGGTCTAAGCAGCTTAAACAATATTGTAACTAGTCACATGTTCTTCTGCTAATTATTTAAAACCTTGTTTGTAACAACTCACATACTTGTCTGACAATTGTTAATACTCTGTATAATTGAATTGCCTGAGGAGCTTTTTTTCTCTCCATGTCTCTGCTTGTAAGATCCTATAGCTGATTGTTACTACTATGTTACTAAAATTTAATAAATTGTTTTCTAGTCCTGAGGAGCTTTTTTCCCCAGGTCTCTGCTGAAAATGAGCTGAGAGCTCAGCCAGACTAGCCTGGTTAACAAATGTAAAATAAATAAATAAATAAATAAAATAAATGTACTGATTTTCCCTCATCCAGTGCCTTGGTGACAGTCTCAAAAAAGTCAACCAGGTTCAACAGACAAGATCTTCCCTTGATGATCCGAACTGGGTGGTGTCAAGTTTTTGGAGATTGCCTATGTCCTTGTTTATGAGGTCGATAATAATACGCTCCTTGGCATTACAGATCAGACTTATCAAGCTAATGGGGCAGTGGTTTTCGGGGTCAGTAGTGGCACCACCTTTGTACAAAAGGATGACAATGGCAGTTCTTCACTCGGCTGGAATGAAGCCTGTACTTAGGCTGTGGTTGAATAGGGTACTCAATGGTGAGACTAGTACTTGTTGGAGATGGTGCAGAATACATCATGGGTTACTATCAGGTCCCATGGAAGCTGTGTTCTTTGCCTTGGATATGGCCTTTAACACTTCTATGGAGATGTGAAGAACGGGACAAGTATCGGGGATGTTGAATGGGCCTTTGGAGGGCAGGGGGGGTTAAGTTTGCACTGAACCTATCTGCTAGCAGGTTGGCTAAGTCAACAGGATCAGTGTAAGTGGTACCGTTATGAACTAATTTGGAACAAACCTGGGCTTTGCCATAGAGGTTCCTGACTTAACTGAAAAAGGCTCTGTGGTTAGCCTTTGTTTTGGAGGCTAGTTTTAATTCATAATTGGCTTTGGTGGTTTTGACTAGTGATTTAATTTGCTTGTTGAGGCTAAGGAGGCAGTTTTTCCTTTTTGGGAATTTGTGCCTTTTACCCTTGGACAACAGTTTCTTCCTTTTGTTGTAAAGCCTGTTGATAGAAGATGTCCACCAGATAGTTTTGTGTTTCTTTGAGGAGCAGAGTTTAGTTCTGTTGGGTATGGCTGGGTCCATGCAGTTGTACAGGTGCTTGTATACTGCACGGACATATTGTTCAGCGTATTTTTTTGCATCCTCGGAGGGGGCAGTGGTGTGAAGCTACTGATACCCTTTGTTAGAAGGCTGTAGTCAGCTTTTTAGAAATTTTTTAGCCTGGTTATGGCTGGTGGAGGGGCTTGGATGGGATAGACAATTTGAATGAGACAGACCAATGGTCTGACTTCACCAGGGAAGAACTTACTATGGGAGTGGTACAGCGGTTACCCATGTTGGTGAGAACCAAGTCTAGAATGTTATCTCCCCTTGTGGGGGATGAGACAAGCTGATCTAGTGCGTTAGAATTGATGAAGTCAAGGAATTGTTGGGTAAGTGCAATAGAGCAGGAATAGTTCACCCAGTCTGTGGTGAGGTAGTTGAAGTCACCAAGGATCAGGGTGTTAGGGAGTACATTGATGGAGTCAAGTAGGTCATGTGTCCTCCTTTTAGGTTTGGTGGAAATTGTATTCAGTGAAATAACATCACTTTCTTACACATTTTCATTTTCTGCATTTTTGTTTACACAGATGCAGTAATTTCATGACTTGTGGGGCAAATGGTGTCTGTCTTGCAGTTTAGCATAGAGGAGTACAGCTAGAAGCTGCTGCCAAGCTGCATCCTATTGTCCTTGGTTTGATTCTTTCAGTTTCAACTTGCCTTCTTTGTGACTTTGAGTAAATTACTTACCCAGAAGTGAAGGGGGTCAACCCAAAGAGAAGCAGTTTGTACTTAGTGGGTTTACTCTGTTAACAGAAGTTGTTTAATAACCAAGTTAAAAATGTATTGCAAGTGCCATTGGGTGTGTACTCTTAACATTCAGAGAAGCGGTATTGTGTGTATTTGCTAAGTTGCATGTATTGAATGTTGAGCTGACAGGTAAATCTAAACCTTTTCTGTTTCTTTTGCATTTCTTTCTGTGTCTGTTATGGCAATTCATTTTGCAATTGCTGTAATAAATTATCTTCCTTATGTAATTTCTGTTTAGACTTTCAGTTTATTCTTGTAGTAGATTTAGTTTGTTTCAAATAGCAAAACAATCACCTCTTGTAAGAATACTAATTTGTTAAAAATCAAGTAATCTCCGTGGTATCACCAAAGTCTCAAACAACCCACTAAACAAGTATAGTGGGTCCAAAACCAAAACAGTGCAAGAAACTTCTCTGTGTGGAAGATTTTCAATCCACATATATATATATATATATATATATATATATATATATATATATATATATATGGGTTACCTTTAGTTAATAGACAGCCCACTCCATCGAAACCAACTTCACCGACATGGCAGAACGTACGGGAGAGCTGATGTTTCCCACAAGGTAAGTAACCGTTTGGCCATCCCAAATTCAACTACCAGTAAAACAAACCCACTGATGTGGGGGGCTATGCCCCCCACACCCCATTCATAAATATTCCAACTCCGAGAACGCACTGCCAAGGGGGTAAGGGGCAAAGTTAAGGTTGGTGGCCAAATGGTTACTTACCGTGTGGAAAATGTCGGCTCTCCCGTTGTCGATGTTCTGCCGTGTCGGTGAAGTTGGTTTCGATGGAGTGGGCTGTTGATTAACTAAAGGTAACCCATATATACATATGTATATATATGTATATATATATATATATATATATATATATATATATATATATATACACAGGTAATTATTATGTATTAATCAGATCAGATAATGGTAGTAGAAGTAGCGAACTTAAACTTGTCCTGAGTCAAAATATAATAAAAAAAAATTATTTGAAAAAATTATACAGAATTACTAAGTATTCATAAGTAATCCAACCAGGGTCGACAGTCTGTTTCCAGACGAAAATCCTTTATTAAGTACATAGACAAGCGATCCAAGTAAAACAAAAATAACAGAATAATAGTTTCCTCACAGGCTTTCTAACTATATATATACTTTTCATTAGGCAAGGGAGTGGTTTATTGTGCTGTAAAACATGGTCTATTGGTATACATGTTAAATTCACATCCCTTCCCCCATCAGTGTGACATTCGAGCTGGTCCTGTCTGGTGCCAGGTCTGCTGTCAGAGGTGGAGGCATCTATTTTGACCTTGTGGGTCCTATCTGTCACCCACCTGATGAGATAGGGATTTACACCAAGTTGTGTTAGATTTTTGAGGATGCCGAGTGGGGGATTGTGTCAAAGGCTTTGGCCAAGTCAAGGTAAGCTGTATATACTGACTTTCCCTCATCCAGTGCCTTGGTGACAGTCTCAGAAAAGTCAGCCAGGTTTAACAGGCAGGATCTGCCCTTGATGAATCTGAACTGGGTTTAGTTAAGTGCTCAAAGATTGTCTATGTCCTTGTTTATGAGGTCGATAATAATATGCTCCATGTCCTTACAAATCAGATTTGTCGAGCTAATGGGGCGATAGTTTCCAGGGTCAGTAGTGGCACCATCTTTGTGCAAAGGGATGACGGTAGTAATTTTCCACTCTGCTGGAGTGAAGCCTGTACTTAGGGTATGGCTGAATAGGGTGCTCAACGGCGAAGCTAGTTCTTTCTAGAGATGGTGCAGAATACAGCCTGGGATACTATCTTTTCCCATGGAAACTGTGTTATTTGCGTTGGATAGGGCCTTTAACACTTGATCTATGGAGATGTGAGGTGCACGACAAGTATCAGGGATGTCAAATGGGCCTTGGGGGGGGCAGGGTGGTGAAATTTGTACTAAACCTATCTGCTAGTAGGTTGGCTAAGTCAAAAGTGGTACCACTATGAATTAATTCGGCTAAAGAGGGATTTTTTCCATTTGGGAATTTGTGCCTTTTTACCCTTGGACAACAGTTTCTTCCTTTGTTGTGAAGCCTGTTGATAGAGGATGTCCACCAGATAGATTTGTGTTTCCTTGAGGAGCAGGTTTTAGTTCTGTTGGGTATGACTGAGTTCATGCAGTTGTACAGGTGCTTGTATACTGCACTAGCATACTGTTAACCATATTTGTCTGCATCCTCTGAGGGAGGCGGTGGTGTGAAGCTAATGACAACCTCCCTTAGAATGTTGTAGTCAGCTTTTGAGAAGTTTTTTAGCTTTTAGCTTGGTTGCTGCTGGGGGGGCATGGTTGGACGGGATAGACACTTCGAATGAGACAGACCAACGGTCTCATCTCACCATGGAAGAACCTACTATGGGGGTGGTGCAGCGGTCGCCCATGTTGGTGAGAACCAAGTCTAGAATGTTATCTCCCCTTGTAGGGGATGAGACAAGCTGGTCTAGTGCGTTAGAACTGATGAAGTCAAGGAATTGTTGGGTGAGTGCATTAGAGCAGGAATAGTTCATCCAGTTCTTCACTTTTACTGTTATGTTTTCTTTGTCAAAAAGCATTATACTCACCTAATTGGATAGCTGATCTGAACTTTCATAAATGGATAGTCAAAACCACTGGAATTGTCTTTTGACATAGGCAGAGATAGTGCAGTTTTTAAAGTACTTTTGTCATAATGATATGTTGTTTGGCCAGACTGCCAGTATGACGAAACTTCAGTTATGTCCTCCATATGCAAAATAGTGTGTCAGTATCCTTAATTGCTATTTGTGTAACCATTTATTTTTAGTTGAATCCAGATGTACTCATTACTAAGAATTGTTTCTTCTAATTGTGCTTGGATTGAGCTCTTCAGGTTCAAACGGTATCAGTGACATTCTACAGATTACTTTGCAACAGACTATTAAATTACGTTGTTGTTCTTTAATAAACATATTAAAATTGATTAGCTTTGACATTCTGGTTTTATTTGCTTAGTGAAAGTACATCTAATAAAGCATTTTTTTCCTTTTTTTCCTTCAAACTTGAGGTTAAACAGCCTTTAACTCATGAGCCATCCTTGGAATTACATCAGCCATGTTTAACTCATCCTATACGTCGAGGAACTAGAAGATCAAAAGGACCTGGTAGACCAAGGGGGCCAAGAAGACATGGGCGAATGGGTGTCCCTGGAAGACCAGGATATTCAGTAAGACGTGGTACACCTGGACGACCTCGTAACTCCATCTGTGATTCAGAACACACAATGTTTAGAAGAAAAGCTAGGTTAAAAGAGGTATAATTTTAAGAATGTGTTAATTAGTACTTCTA